>NC_053490.1:438775299-439075299 GCF_905171775.1 Rana temporaria
TCCTCATGTGCAGACTGCCGAGACATCAGTGAGGCAACAGGCAAGTCTGTGGCTGACGAGGGAGAAAGAACCCTGGCACCGTGGCTGCAGAGAACACAGTGAGTGGAGCACAGAGGATAGAATCCTCACTGTGTATTGCTTACACACAACACAGCATGGCATGTTGCAGTATGTTTATTTACAATTATGATACTTGCACAGGCAGCATAGTCAGCATGTGCTCTGTAATGGTCTGTCACAGTGTCAGATTGCTGTTGGGTGCTTACTTTGTTATGGCTGTACTGGGTTAAAGTTTGTAACGCACAGTACAGCCAAAGTCAGAACCCAAAAGCCATTTTACACTGACAGATCCATGACAGAACACATGCTGTCTGTGCTGCCTGTGTGATTTTCATAATGCTGGTGAAGATGCAGTGAGATGTTGCTTTACACTTGCATTAGGGGGGGCAGTAAACAAACATGTGCCCCCAACCACTTCCCTATAACCACTTCCTGTCCAGCGATGTACTGGTACTATGCCCTCTGTACTGTACTATGCCCGCAGTCTCTGATCATCTCCTGTACTGTGCCCGCAGTCTCTGATCATCTCCTGTACTGTGCCCGCAGTCTCTGATCATCTCCTGTACTGTGCCCGCAGTCTCTGATCATCTCCTGTACTGTGCCCGCAGTCTCTGATCATCTCCTGTACTGTGCCCGCAGTCTCTGATCATCTCCAGTACCACGTCTGCAGTCTCTGATCATCTTCTTTAGTATTTTGGGGGGAGAGCCATGCGCACTTGCGCTGCAATCGTGATGCATCGTGATGCATCGCGGAATCGAATCAAATCGTGGACTTGATAATCGTAATCGCATCGAATCGTGAGACCGGTGAAGATGCGCAGCCCTAGTTTCTGCTAGTAAGAGGTTAGAGTTAATTTAAATGTGAGGGGGAAAGGATTTATCCTATTCCTCGGGTCAGCTTTTTGCCTAATTCTGTCTCCCAGTATCGGATGTAGAAAGGACGGTTGGAGAAAGCACATGATGGTAAAATACCATAGATTTTAGAGAGAGCATGAGGACATTTTGAGTCGGGGGAAAAAAACAGCTCCCCAAACTGAGTCAAGGCCCTACATAGCCCCTAATATGTGAGGAATACAGCGCAGGTCTATGGATGTAATTAATAGTGACGTGATGTCAAAATAAATTAGTGTGTGCGGCTGCTGCAGCAAAAAAAATGTTAGATGAACAAATGATATAGAATGTAAAGAGCATTTATTCTCTTTACCTACATAGCCCCTCCCTGCTCAACTCTTCATAGAAGTGGCATATAAGAAAATATTGTAGCCACTCTCCTCCCTTGGAGTTGAATGGGGAGCTCGGCTTTCCCTACGGTCTCAAGCCACCATCGATAAATGAACACCAGATAGGTCATGGGTGCCAACAAAGAAAGCCCTTATCTGACATACCTGGTGGAAACCCCAGATTACTCAATATTGGGGTTAAGATTCCTGGGTGTGTAGATATCTTATCTTATGTCTTAAAAACCTTGTCCTAAACATTTAAAATAAGAAGAAAGCGGGGGCGTTACCTGTGTTAGGAGGGTGGTCATTGGGAAGAAGCTATGGTAGGGGGGTCAGTAGTACGGGTTATAAGTCCAACTCAAGAGTGACCCACTGCTTAAAGGAACCATAATGGAGCCAATCTAATACCCTGCTAAATAGTGCGGCCCTATGATATATAGCGTCAACTGGGGCAAGCGAGCTCCACTAGCATCTCGCCTCATCACCAATATATCATACCGAGTCTACCCAAGAATTTAGGCCAAATAAAGTAGTGAAGACCGTGCTGATCTATAGAACGAATGTGAGACTTGAATCAGGATAGTTTTATAAAAAATGATATAGAAATCTCGGGAGGATGTCCATCTTAAAAAATTAAACATCTGCCCCAACCATGAATGTCGCATTGATGAACATCTCTTAAGGCGTTGTTGCATATAATGCAAAAGTGGGTGGTGGTTTAGCTCGTATAATTTATGTAGTTGCCCAGGTATCTGGATCCTCAAATATTTAATAGAGTGCTGGGCCCGTTGGAAAGAATATTTATTGGCAAAAGAATCTCGAGTCCCTGCAGGAAGAGAAATATTTTAAGCAATGTGATTTGGCTGCATTGATTTTGAAATTTACTTGGAGTACTAAAAAGTTCTAATGCCTTTTTATAAGAAAGGGAAAGTCTACTAATGGATCAGTTATATCAGGGGTCTTCAAACTACGGCCCTCCAGGTGTTCAGGAACTACAATTCCCATCATGCCTAGTCATGTCTGTGAATGTCAGAGCTTTACAATGCCTCATGGGAAGTGTAGTTCCGCAACAGCTGGAGGGCCGTAGTTTGAGGACCCCTGAGTTATATGAAGCAAAAGATGGTCCGCAAACAGGCTAATTTTTATATTGCTTGCCAGCAATATCGACCACCCCTATTGAGTTGTTCGTTCGCAAGAAAATTTGCCAAGTGCTCCATCGCTAATATGTACAGGAGTGGCGAGAGTGGACACCCTTGGCGGGTCCCGTTAGATATAGGTACTGGAGCCGAAAGTAGGCCATTCACCCTAACACAAGCTGATGGGCAGGAATACAGGTCCATAACAATTTGAATTAATACCAGGGGTAAGCCTATTTGTTCCAATGTCGCTTTCAGGAATGTCCAGTCCAGACAATCAAAAGCTTTTTCTGCGTCTAATGAAAGGAGACAGAGGGACCTTCTGTGACCGATGCTATGAGATAAGAGATAATAATTTAATGGTGCTGTCCCATGTTTCCCAGGTAGGGACAAGGCCTACCCTATCTAAACTAATGATAGAGGGTATAACTGACTGAAGTCTAACTGCTATTATTTTTGCATAAATTTTAAGATGGACATTGATTAAACAGATTGGATGATGCCTTGAACATTCAGTGTGATCTTTCTGGTCTTTATGGATAAGGGACATGTGGGCTTCCTGGGATTGACCAGGGAAGTGGCATGAATCAGAGATCTAGTTAAATGTCTAGAATAGAGGCTGGAACATCCCTTAAAGTTGTTTGTAGAAAACGGTTGTGAAACAGTCAGCACCTGGACTCTTGCCCGATGGGAGTGCCTTAATGGTTTGATTTTCCTCTATAGTGAAGGGAGGGCTCAATAAATCAGCAGCACCCTGTTCTGGCCTTGGAAGAGTTGTATTCCAGATGTATTGAGCAATCCTTTCACGTCCCTGTGTGTTCCGAAGTTGTATTCTGTCCTACAATAATTTTTGTAACTTTAATAACCTATTGATTTTCGATATGAGACAAGCATGCACCTTAATGCATCCTATGAAAAAACTTCTGACCCTGACCGGCTCAAAAGCTTAGGGCAACACCACAATTGATTTAATTGGGGCTCTTTCACACAGGCAGCCAGAGAAAAATAGAAAATGTGCTATGAGCAGAAAAGGAATATATGGAATACCATAATTGCATGCAATAGCCGCATATAGCTTTTGGAATACTGTAGTGACCAGCAGAGGAGAGAGCTGGAAGAGGGCGTTTTTTTTCATTTAATGGTAATCCTTTTCGAAATTGTCTAAAATGGCTTTGTTTCAACATTTTAGCAGTGACGGACAACAGACATTTACTAGAAGTCTAATTCTATCAAGCATTTCATGTTTATCCTGTCTTTTACATAGCTGAGGGAAACCTGTTGGGGAGTGTCTGCATTGTCTTCATGTCAGGTATTTTGTTTCATTGTAGCCCAGTAACATGTCATGTATGAGTGACATTCCCAAAGCTATTTTTTTGAAACAATCTCTAGCCATTTGACACATCGCATCTAGGTGACTATCTAATTATACTCTGCATTCTGTTTGCCTTTGGCTTGCTTTCAGACTTCACAGTGCGAGAAGTTGTTGAAAACCAGAGATGCTACATGACTTTTAGTGTGTGTGTGTGTGTGTGTGTGTGTGTGTGTGTGTGTGTGTGTGTGTGTGTGTGTGTGTGTGTGTGTGTGTGTGTGTTTTTTTTTATTTCTCACTGAATCTGTTGCATCTCTTTGAGAATTGCATATGTTTATTCTCCAAAAGCTTGTTCTAGAGGCTTAACCAGGATTTGCTGGGCACCAATATTCTTTGACATTCCCACCCACCTTTCTAGGCATGTCAAGGCTACGTAAATATGCCTTATTTTTGGCAGCTATTCTACTTCCTAGAAAGGTAAAAGTGACTAATAAGGATGAGCCAAACCGTACGCTGGCATTAGATGTTGTTTAATATAATTACGTACAAAATACCTGACCTTCTTTTATGAGCGATTTTATAACCTTTTCAGATCATTTAAAGGTAAATGATTGTGTATTTTCAATTAAATTGATATTTGAAGGTAGTTTTACAATAATTTATGTGACTGCAAAATCTTAGCATATTTGTATAATCCTATGTAAAATACTGATTTGTAGCTTCCTCTTCTGTCCATTATAAAATGCAAAACATCTTTTGCAAACTATTCCAGGTAAGCAACCTATTCTGTGCAGTGGTTTAAACTAAATTATTGTGGGTCTTTGACGTAGACCAGAGGTCTCCAAACTTTTTAAACAAAGGGCCAGTTTATTGTCCTTCAGACTTGAGAAGGGCCAAATTCTGGCCAGCAGGGGCAGAAAATGTTACGGGCCCGGCATGAGGATATGGCCTCAGGATTGGTGGTCAATCGGTCAATTGGTGGTCAATAGGAGTGGGAGTACTGTCCCTATCGTGTAAAGAAATAGTGCCGCATTGTTGGTGTCAGTGGGAGGAATAGTGCCCCAAGGGCCGGATAAAGGCTAGCAAAGGGCCACATCTGGACCTCAGGCCATAGTTTGGAGACACCTGACATAGACCATCAGATATGTCTGATAGCAGCAGGTTGTGACACATCTATCTGTTGTAGCTGGACTGTCTTTTACTTTATAATGTTAGCCATACACACAGTTGTGCTCATAAGTTTACAGAATTTGTTTTCTTGGCCATTTTTCAGAGAATATGAATGACAACACAAACTTTTTTTTCTTTCACTCATGGTTGGTGTTTGGCTTAAACCATTTATTATCAACTGTGTTTACCATTTTTAAATCGTGATAACAAACTACCCAAATGACCCCGATCAAAAGTTGACAATTTTTTTTC
Organism: Rana temporaria; assembly: GCF_905171775.1. Taxonomy (NCBI): domain Eukaryota; kingdom Metazoa; phylum Chordata; class Amphibia; order Anura; family Ranidae; genus Rana; species Rana temporaria. The sequence continues at coordinate 438,780,447 of NC_053490.1, forward strand.
TCCTGATAACATGCACACACGCAAGGCAACCATCCTCACATGTGATCTGTTTGCTTGTATATTTGTGTGTGTGTGTGTGTGTGTGAGAGAGAGAGAGAGAGAGACTGACTATAATGAAAGGTACACCATTCCTACTGTGAAACATGGAGGTGGATCACTGATGTTTTGGGGATGTGTGAGCTACAAATGCACAGGGTGTGTTGTCAAAATTGATGGCAAGATTAATGCAGTACATTCTCAAAAAACACTAGAGAAACATTTGCATTCATCAGCCGGGAAGCTGCGCATGGGATGTACTTGGACATTCTAACATGACAATGATCTAAAACACAAGGCCTAGTTGACCTGGCATTGGCTACAGCAGAGTGAAGGTTCTGGAGTGGCCATCTCAGTCTCCTGACCTCAATATCATTGGGCTACTCTGGGGAGATCTCAAACGTAAAGTTCATGCAAGACAGCCCAACAGCAACAGGAGTCTTTTTGCCAGGAGGAATGGGCAGCTTTACCATCTGAAAAGATAAAGAGCCTCAGCCACAAATACCACAGAAGACTTCAAGCTGCCATTGATGTTAAAGGGGGCAATATATGGTATTAAGAACTGGGGTATGTAAACTTTTGATCAGGGTCATTTGGGTAGTTTCTGTTGTGATTATGATATAAAAAGAGTAAACACAGTTGATGGTGTTTGGCTGAAGCCATTTATTAACTATGAGTGAAAAAAGTTTTTGTGTTATTCGTATTCTCTGAAAAATGAGCACAACGGTATATAAATTCCTCCATCCATGCTTAATGCTGTAGATGAAGGAATCTTCCCTGCTGGCTACCCAAACAGCAACTGCATCTAGTTGAATGTAATCCTCATTTGGCTGACCATATTCCACCTGGCTCCTTCAACAAAAGTATATGGAACATTTTACTTTTGTTGAACTTGGGTGAGAGAGCCACCCATGGCACTAATTTTAGCTGATTTGGCAGCAAGGTGGATTTGATTTAAATCGCTAGTAAAAAGGCTTGATTTTTAAATCATTTTTAAAGAGCAACGGTTATCTCTGTCCCTTTAGCGGCTTATCCTCTGGCCCACTGACGGCCCCATTCACTTTAATGGGATGGCTGGTGATGTGGCAGTGACACAACAAGGTGAGGGAAGTGGCGGCAGCAGATGAGTGGATGCTGCCATGATGGATCTGAAATGATAGGTGCTCTTTAAATGTAAGGACTTATTCTTGCTGGTAGTTGGAATCTTTAATATTTTCAAACAAAATGAAGGTTCAGATTTAGAATAATAAGCTGTCAGGTTAGTAAAATCAAAACCAATTCAATCATACAGTTTGTAGTGTACATAGATTTGCAAGGGGAACAAAACCGGAAGCGCCACCTAAGTGCAATATGTCAGTCACAATTTATTTGGTTAAAAGGAAATGCACTTACAAACATGTATTAAAAACAGGCTCATCTGTGTGTAGTAATCGCAGTGCGGTCTGGTTTCAGGTGCATCCAGGCTCACGGGTAGGCAAGGAAGTGTTGTTCATCCTGTGGCCATCAGGAAGCTGGCCAGAACCAGCGTGGAACGCAGACGATGACGTCACCGGAACCAGAGAGCATCGAGTGAGAGACAATATGGGACAAACCACTGAGAAACTAGGCTACGCGCTCGGAGCCTTCTGCTTCTTCTGAAGGCCTAACACAGTACTGCAGCTGTTGTGCTATTTATGTGCTGTGACCGTCAGTGGGACAACAGATCCAGCACACAATAGAGGCAGTTGACAAAAAAAAATATGCTAAAATACCAAGACCCAGAATGGGGGGGAAGAAGGGGATGGGGAAGGAAAAAAATGGGGGGGGGGGACGGGGGTAGAAAAAGATGAATAAAGTGTATATATACAATGTAAATTTAACTGGCAAAGGAGTCTTAAAGCGGAACAACCGCAAAAAAACGGGAAACTCTTTACGGTGTAAAAACTGTATCTTCACCATATGATACATGTCAATAATTGCATGCTAATATATAGGGACTATAAAAATGCAATTATATAAAGGAAGAGAGGAGTATATATGTAAATGTATTTATATATAATAAGATATGTGCATATGCACTAAATAAAATGTCTTCTCATATAACACATAAATATTAAAACTAATGGATCACATATCCACATTTAAACACCGATATTGCACATGTACTGAGACGCCCTGTACATAAATAATAGAAAGGTACAGTGTATATTGTATTGACTATGTGTGTTGTAACGTATGCACACTAATATATTCATGTGTAGACAATATGAGTGCGTATGACATTGCATCCTATATACAAGTGGGTGTAAGCGGTATGGGTGGATATGCCACCGGGTACTAAAGTCCCTAGAGAATATATCCAAAAAGATTGCTGCTGATATATTCTCTAGGGACTTTAGTTTTTGCGGTTGTTCCGCTTTAAAGACTCTTTTGCCAGAAAATTTAGAGTGTGTGTGTATACTATTTTCAGTTATTTCTACCCCCCGTCCCCCCCTTTTTTTTTTTTCCTTCCCATCCCCTTTTCCCCAGTCTCTTCTGACTTGGGTCTTGGTATTTTAGCATATTTCCTTTTGTCAACTGCCTCTATTTTGTGTGCTGGATCTGTTGTCCCACTGACGGTCACAACACATACATAGCACAACAGCTGCAGTACTGTGTTAGGCCTTCAGAAGGAGCAGAAGGCTCCGAGCGCATAGCCCAGTTTCTCAGTGGTTCGTCTCATATTGTCTCTCACCCGATGCTCTCTCTGGTTCCGGTGACGTCATCGTCTGCGTTCCACGCTGGTTCTGGCCAGCTTCCTGATGGCCACAGGATGAATAACACTTTCCTGCCTACCCGTGAGCCTGGATGCACCTGAAATTGGACCGCACCGCGATTACTACACACAGATGAGGCCGTTTTTAATACATGTTTGTAAGTGCATTTCCCTTTAACAAAATTGTGACTGACATATTGCACTTAGGTGGCGCTTCCTGTTTTGTTCCCCTGTCTTCCCCTCACAGAGCCGGTTTTCTCTGAGGACAGCTGCCGCCTATCATCCTCTCTCTCCCCCCCCATTTTAAAGGGTTGGTTATCACTATATACCAGCACATGGACTAAAGAACTGTGACTGTGTTTTTTAGATCTATCCTCTGTACATTTGTTATGCACTAGTCTTTTGCGCTAACCATTTACCTTATTGTTTTTACATAGCTTTGCAAAACCATGGGATAAAGGAATATTCCTGAACTTTGTTTTATCTCATGGTTACTGTGAAATTGTGTGAATGCATCAATGCAGTACATGTTATCTCAGCTTACAGAGCTTGGATTCATTGCATAAGTTTACCAAAAACATATACACTATAAACAGCATTAGCGCTACACGTATGCATCCATTTTTTTTTTTTAATAAATTTAATATATATTTATAAATTCTAATATATTTATGCGAGTGTGTGCCTGTGTAGTTGTATTAGTAATATTTTATAAATTATGCTGCTATTTATAATGGCATCCTGGATGCACCAGGGAACATAGGTTTACCTATCCCATAGGGGTGTGTGTGTGCGCCACTTGACATTTGTTGCAATTTTTCAGTTGCACACTAAACTAGATTTAAGTATGCTGAGTAAGCATACCATCGTGTGTGTGTGTGTGTGTGTGTGTGTCTGTGTCTATGAGAGCCTCTAGGCCCCTCCGCTTTTATGTTTTTAGTTTATGCACAGCAAGATGGAAGACCTGCCATCATTGTCTGTTCATCCACTTTTTTTTTGCCCGTTCATCACTGTTCACATTCACAAATAACATCTGATTGACCGTGTGTATACATTCACTTTGGTCACTAATGGATGTCTACACAAAGATGGTGGCCATTGAGCTCTGAGGATGACCTCCTCATTACACTGTGATGGGTGAGCAGGAAGTGACATCTGGAGCGCATTTCCGGGTGCACCTCTTGGGAATATAAACACTACAGTGTGCGTTCCAGGCACCAGCGTGATAGCCGCGGTCAAAGCACATAGCAACGAAACTGATGTCCATTTTTACATTACCAGCAATGTACAACAGTAGCATACATAGATTGGTATGTCACTATGCCAATGTATGGACTATTGGCTATTACACTATACTCTATCATTATATGTCTATGTATGTAGTATCCTTGCACAATATGCTTGGTACTCAATGGTTTAAATGTTTCAATCATGGTTATACTACGTAGTGTGGTAAAGTCACTTTCCATCTGTCATTGTATTCCCACCCCTTCGTAGGAACACCCCCTTTAGTGGGTGGTGGCCTGAGGCTCTCAAGAGATTTCTAATAAATGTATATGTGTATATAATTAACTGAAGGAGCCATTACCACCAGGCTCTGAGGAAGAAGGTACACCTTTGAAACGCGTCAACGAGCAGCGGTCCTGATTTCCTCCCTTTTGCTATTCGGAGATTGTTGGTTCCAGCACTGATTGCCACAAATAGGTGGCTTTTAAAAAGCAATAATTCTCCACATGTTTGAGTAGTAAATTGTTTTTTTTTTAATTGCATTGGTATAATGCATGAGGCTGGTGTGCCCTCCTTCTTCTTTTTATCTTCTTTATGACTATTCGGATATCCCCTATCATGGAGGGCAGCAAGGCCAGAGAAACTATCCCTTGAGTCATAGACCACCTGGTCATCGCACTAATGTGCAAGAGTGTTTGCTGTTGCAGAATATACAGCCTCATGCTACATAATAGAAAACATCATTAGATATATTTTTACACCAAAAGCATTTTATTAAAATACATTTAAAAAAAAAAAAAAAGTTTTTTTATTATCCACCTTGTTTAGCAGGTGGATGTTGCCCAGAAAAGATTGTTCGCTAGTCAGCCATTGCTCCTTTGTGCTGCGAGAGCAGCTTGAAGCTTGAAAAATGCATATGGCCCACACAGACGAGGCCACCGAGCCAGTCTGATTTCAGAGTGAATGCATAGAGACAGCCTGGGTACAGAAAAAAACAGTATGCCTGGGCTAAACAATTGACAGTATGTAGGGTGAGCAGACAAGTCCAGTCTGGTCACAGTCAGGAGGCTGAAAGATGCTGTTGGTGGTTCTGAAGAACAACCCCTGCATTGGCAGAACACTTGTTACTTTGACATTTGGATGAATAAAAGTGTTCAAAAAGCCCTAAAACACATCCTGCTGAGTGGACTGAACTTTTTGAAAACTCTCCCTTTTTAAAGCTGAATCTCGCACTGTCCTTGCCAAAAAAATAGCCACATTGTCAGGAACCACCAATGTTCTGCTTCCCCTTTTGAAAGCGTGATCTTTATAGCTGATCCAGTTGTGGTGAGATAGCGGTAACTTACAATCTCCGTAGCATTTGCAGACAGTGACTCTATCCAAATATCTGGCAGATCATGGAAAGATCTAATCGAAAACTTGTTCAGCTCTTCACAGATGAACACCAAAAAGATGAACAGGACAAAACTTATAGTAGGTGTAGCTTCAGCATTTAAATATGCACTGAAAAGAGCGTAGGACTAGCTATATAGAGTGACTACAGGCACTAGCTACAGAGTGAGGGAGGGACAAAATATATTTAAAGACAAATGGCAATGCATGTTTAACACGATACTCCCTGTTGAAATCTGTTCTTTCAAATATTAAACAATTAAGTATCAAGCCCATATATCGCAAGAGAAGAATATTCCTGAAAAAGAAGAAAGGGGGAAAACATTGAAAAAAAATGCAAACCATGAAGAAGTATGGCCAAAGCTATTTTGGCCTTACTTCTCCTATGGATCACAGGAGACCAGTTAGTTCTGCACGCCTGTGACTTTTCAGCCGACAGTGAGCTAAAGTCCACTGCCAGTCCAGGCGCTGGATCCTGACTTGACAGTTGAGATCCGCCCAGATGCTGGGATCGGCAGATGCCTCAGCCTCTGTGAGCCGCTGAGGTAAGGTGCAAAGGTAATCCTTCTCCCAATGACTCCAGAAGACATAACACATTTGTAAAGAATGAAGGAATGAAGTTGTGATTGGACTTCCTCAGAGATCTCTCTCCTATGTCTGGGTAAATCCAATCAGAATGCAATCCATCAGATGGGAATGTCCATGACATCATCACAATGGGCAGAGAACTGAGGAAGACCATGCTGGCTGTGTTGAATGAGCTGTCAGACCGGGACACAGGCAATTCTGAAAACTATGATTTTATGGATAGTATACTACATGCAAGTCTTTTTTTAGAGAGTACGTACACCCAAAATGTAATGTTCTTGATCTGTGCCATGCACCAGGACTCGGCCCCACGTCATTGGATTTGAGCCAATGGCTGCGCTGCTATCAATCTATCCAATTGGGACACCTGCTAGAGCTGGTGTGCTCATTCCCAGCCGGAAGATGACAGCTTTCAGGTAAGTAAAACGGGGGGCGGGGGGCTGCAGCACTACAGCAGGGTTGTCACCTTAATGCATAGAATGGATTAACCACTTCCCGCCCGGTCAATCGACAATTGACATCCGGGAAGTGGTTGTGAAAACCTGACTGGCGCCGATCGTTGATGCGGGCTGTCAGTCTGACACCCTGCATCTCTGATCTCGGTAAAGAGCCTCCGGCGGAGGCTCTTTACTACGTGATCAGCGTGTCCAATCACGGCTGATCACAATGTAAACAGGAAGAGCCGGCTCTTCCTCACTCGTTTCTGATAGACGCGAGTAGGGGTGCAACGGATCAAAAAACTCACGGATCGGATCGATCCTCGGATCAGGAGTCACGGATCGGATCATTTTCGGATCAGCAATAAAAAAAAAAAGGTTCCTTTTTTTAATTGGTCCAAAAAAAATATATATATATATATTTTTTTTTTTGGACCAATTAAAAAAAGGAACCTTTTTTTTTTTTTTTTTGCTGATCCGAAAAAAGAGCACAATAGCAATTCACAGGGGTGGATTAAAGAGGAAGCAGGTGAGGCTGTTTGGGACTTAAAGTACAATCTTGATGTTTTTACAGCAAAATATATATATATATATATATATATATATATATATATATATATATATATATATATATATATATATATATATTTTTTTTTTTTTTGCTGTAAAAACATCAAGATTGTACTTTAAGTCCCAAACAGCCTCACCTGCTTCCTCTTTAATCCACCCCTGTGAATTGCTATTGTGCTCTTTTTTCCCCCCTTCCCCCCCCCCCCTCCTCTCACACCAGTGCTTCACTGCTAACATTCCCATTCAGCTTGCTAGAGCCCAGTGCACAGCGTGACACGCCTCCCCGGGGAGGCGGGGAGGCGTGTCACGCTGGGCTCTGGCAAGCAGACTGGCCGCCGCTCCGGAGCTAGGCCGAAGCCAGGGACTTTCCTGGGCCTAGGCTCCGGAGCGCTCCGCGGATCGCGGGGTGTGCCGATCCGAACGGGGTGGCCCGTTCGGATCACGGATCGGTGACGATCCGTTACACCCCTAGACGCGAGTAGAGGAGAGCCGATCGGCGGCTCTCCTGACGGGGGGGTTTGCGCTGATTGTTTATCAGCGCAGCCCCCCCTCGGATGCCCACACTAGACCACCAGGGAAGGGGGAGCGCTAGGACCTGATGACCGCCAGGACCACCAGGGAAGGGGGCAACATGTGGATGGCCAGGTACATCCCCCCCCATGGCCATCCACATGTAAAAAAATAGGCACAATAAATGCCAATCAGTGCCCACAAATGGGCACTTACTGGCAACATGGGCACTGATTGGCAAAATAGTAAATAAACAAGTGCCACCCCTCGGTGTCCATCAGTGCCACCCCCCAGTGCCCACCCATGAGTACCCATCTGTGCCGCCCATGAGTACCCATCTGTGCCGCCCATGAGTACCCATCTGTGCCGCCCATGAGTGCCCATCTGTGCCACATGCCAGTGCCACCTTATCTGTGCCCATCAGTGCCACCTTATCGGTGCCCGTAATTGAAAAAGAAAACGTACTTATTTACAAAAAAATTAACAGAAAAAAAAGAACTTATTTTTTTCAACATTTTCGCTTTTTTTTTTTTTTAGTTGTTGTGCAAAAAAATAAAAATTTGGCAGAGGTGATCAAATACCACCAAACGAAAGCTCTATTTGTGGGAACAAAATTATAAAAAAAATTGTTTGGGTACAGTGTAGCATGACCGCGCAATTGTCATTCAAAGTGCGACAGCGCTGAAAGCTGAAAATTGGCTTGGGCAGGAAGGTGCGTAAGTGCCTGGTATGGAAGTGGTTAAGGTGAAAAACCATGAGGGTTTACAAACCCTTTAAGGTCTGGAGACTGAGTAGGCCACTTCATGACCTTTTTAATATGCTTCTTCTTGAGCCACTCCTTTGTTGCCCTGGGCAGTATGTTTTGGGTCATTGTCATGCTGAAAGACCCATCTATGACCCATATTCAGTGTTCTGGCTGAGAGAAGAAGGTCCTCATCCAAGATTTTACTATACAATGCAGTTAAAGTGTTAGTAACGGAATTATTTATTTATTTTTTCTATTTAAAATAACAAACATGTTATACTTGCCTCCACTGTGCAGTTCGTTTTGCAGAGTGGCCCCGATCCACGTCTTCTGGGGTCCCTCGGCGGCTGTCTCTGGTCCTCTCCGCAATTACTCACCACAGTCATGCGAGAGCTCGCATGGTGGTCAGTAATTTCGGGCGCGCTCACTGTATCACTCGGCCCCGCCCCTCGGCGCGACGCGTCACTGGATGTTCTTGACAGCAGCGCCAGCCAATGGCTGCGCTGCTCTCAACCAATCCGCTCTAGCCAATCAGCGGCCAGGCTGAGCAGCGAAGAGGATCTCGGGACTTTCGAGGGGTCAGGTAAGTAAAACGGGGGGGGGGGGGGGGGCGGCAGCATCCGATTTGTTTTTTTCACCTTTAATACATAGATTGCATTAAGATGGAAAAAAAAATCTTTACAGTCTATCTTTTTAGCAGAGACATCGCCCTTAAAGCATCATGTTCCCACCTCAATGCTTGACTGTAGAAATGGTGTTCTTGGGGTCATAGTCAGCATTTTTCTTCCCCCCAAACACTGCGAGGCACGTGTGCAGTCATACCAACGAACATCGAAAGGATTCGGAGAAGAATTGGGAGAAAGTGCTGTGGTAAAGATGAGACCAAAATTAAGCTCTTTGGCACTAACTTGCTTTTGCCGTGTTTAGAGTAAGAAAAATGCTGACTGTGACCCTAATGCCACGTACACACGACCGTTATTCATGTCATGGGGAAAAAACAATGTTTTTTTTTGACGTGATTCCTCGCCTGCCTTGCATACACACGTTCGTGAAAAAAAATGCTCAAGCAAAGCGCGGTGATGTACAACACGTAGGACAGCACTATAAAGGGGAAGTTCCATTCGAATCGCGCCACCCTTTGGACTGCTTTGCTGATTTCGTGTTGGTAAAAGTTTGGTGAGAGACGATTTGCGCTTTTCAGTCTTCGTGCTTTTCAGTCTGTTATAGCGTGATGAATGTAATATCTCCATTACAAACGCTAGTTTTACCAGAACGAGCGCTCCCGTCTCATACCTTGCTTCTGAGCATGCTCGCCGCCCCCCCCCCTCGTTAAAGCGTATACACGACCATTTTTCACGACGTGAAAAAGAACGACGAAAAATAGAGCAGGTTCTACATTTTAACAGGCATTTTTCTCGCCGAGAAAAATGCTCTGGAGCATACACACGTTTTTCACGACCAATTTAAAAAATTGCATTTTTCTTGTGTGAACGCGGCATAAGAACACTGGGCCAGATTCACCAAAGAGATACGACAGCGTATCTCCTGATACGTCGCCGTATCTCTGTGTTAGGGCCGTCCTAACTATGCGACTGATTCATAGAATCAGTTACGCATAGCTAGCCCTAAGATCCGACAGGTGTAATTGAATTACACTGTCGGATCTTAAAGATGCAATTCTAGGCCGGCCGCTAGGTGGCGAAGCCATTGCGGCCGGCATAGAATATGCAAATGAATACTTACGGCGATCCCCGAACGTCTGAACGGCCCATCGATCTAACTGTACGTCGTTTCCGTCGAGTTACGCCGCGTAAAATTAGGGCTGAGCCCTAGTTGTCCTAAGCCATGTTAAGTATGGCCGTCGTTCTCGCGTCGAAATTTAAAAATCAACGTAGTTTGCGTAAGACGTCCGTGAATGGCGCTGGACGCCATTTACGTTAACGTCTAAGCAAGTGAAGTTGGTGCGACGTTATTTAGCGCAATGCACGTCGGGTAATTTACGCGACAGAGCATGCGCAGTTCACTCGGCGCGGGAACGCGCCTAATTTAAATGGTGCCCGCCCCATTTGAATTGGGCGGGCTTGCGCCGAGTGCATTTACGATACACCGCCGCAAGTTTACAGGTAAGTGTTCTGAGAATCAGGCACTTGCGCTGTAAACCTGCGGCGGTGTAACGTAAATCACATGCGTTACGCTGCCCAGGAGCAACGTAATTATATGTGAATCTGGCCCACTATCCCTACAGTCAAACATGGAGGTAGAAACCAGATGCTTTAGGGCTGTTTTCTTTGCTGAAGCTACAGGCTGACTTTGCCGCATTGATGGGCCATGTATTGTAAAATCTTGGATGAGAACCTTCTTCCCTCAGCAGAACACTGAAGATTAGAACTTTTAGAGAGGGAGCTTAATCTTCAAGTTGCCAAGAGACAGCCAAGAAACCTTTAAAGATGTAGAGAAGATCTGTAAAGGGTGGACCAAAATCCCTCCCTGAGATGTGTGCAAACCTGGTCACCAACTACAAGAAACGTCTTACCTATGGTTTGCTTGGATCAAATACTTATTTTACTTACTGAACTGTAACTCAATTTATAATATTTGTATCGTGCAGGGTTTTTTTTTCTGGATTTTTGGTTGATATTCTGTCTCTGTTAAAAGTGCAGCGTGCATGTAATGTGCCTATATCCATATATGATATAATAAAGTGCAATTGTGCAATAATTAATACAATATGAAATAAATCATAACATATGTGCAATATAATAACACAAACGTGCAAACAAAGGAATACATATGCAGCTTTGTTTTTATTTTTCATCAGAAGTCCCATGAAGAGGGGATATGTTGGAAATGATGTTCAAATGCATGGCAGCGTGATGCCCATCCCCACAGATAAAATAAAGGCTGACCAGAACCCCCCCTTCCCCCCCCCCAATCCCCCTTAGGAGAGGTCCAAGGGCTTTGTTGGATCTGAGACAATCTGGTAAACGTCACTTATGACAGAACGATCGGGACAGATATGTACACAAGCTACTGCACATGTGTAATCGCTGTCTGGGTTTTAAGGAAGTGTTTGGATTGCTTGGCTTGAGGCATGCTTTCAGTTTGAACGTTTGCCATCTTGTGTATATGCACTGCTGCTAATAAATTGCAGAGAAGAGACAATATTGCGCTATGTAGAGTCTTTTTTGTCTCTCTATATACTCCGGCTCTGAGGCTTTTCTAAAACGCCACACCCTGATCATCTGTGAAATTTCTGGTGTATATCTTCTGAGGCTACTGGAGAGAGATGTCGGGACATCTTTTCTGTAAAATCACTGATCCATCAAAGCGCTTTGTGACCTCCCTGAATAAGGGGGGTCGCTGGCTTTCTGGTAAGCCTTTATTTTATTTGTGGTGATGGGTATCGTGCTGCCAAGAAGTGAATCATCATCATTTCCAACATACCCCATCTTCATGGGACTACTTCTGATTAACAACAAGCTGCATATGCATTCCTTTGTTTTCACGATTTTGCACTTGTGTCATTATATTGCACATATGTTATGATTTATTTAATTTAAAATTGTATTAATTATTACAATTTATTATACCATATTTGGATATATGCACATCACGTGTTGTGTGATTCGTATGAATTGTACTTTTTGCCCTAGTGCTGCACTTTTTTTATGTAAACAATTCTTTCCGTGCCTGATATCTGGGGTATAGTGCTCAGCTGCTGGCTATTTTGGGCCAGATTCACAAAGGTTAGCGGATCTTTAGATCCGTGTAACCTATGTGAATTAAGATCCGCCCTCGCAAGTTTGTGAGGAAAGTGTCAAATTCACAAAACACTTACCTCCAAACTTGCGACGGCGGATCCTAACTCCCCCAGCGGAATTCAAATTCCGCGGCTAGGGGAGTGTCATATTTAAATCAGGCGCGCTCCCGCGCCGATTTAAATACGCATGCGTCGTCCGGGGAATTTCCCGGCGTGCATTGCTCCCACTGACGTCAATAGGACGTCAGTGGTTGCGACGTGAGCGGGACTTGCGACGCGCGTGTTCGTGAATCGGCGTACGCAAACGACGTAGGGAATTTCAAAATCGACGCGGGAACGACGGCCATACTTAACAATACTTACCCCTGCTTTTAGCATGGGTAAGTATACGACGGGTACCGCGCTACGGAAACGACGTAAGAACACCGCGTCGGGTCCGCGTACGGTCGTGAATTTCGCGTATCTCGCTGATTTACATATTATTCAGTGTAAATCAGCGGGAACGCCCCCGGCGCCATTTTTAAATCAAAAAAAAGATCCGACAGTGTAACACAGTGTGACACTGTCGGATCTCAGCCCTATCTATGCGTATCTGATTCTATAGGACTAGAAAAAATCCGAGATACGATGGTGTATCTGAGATACACCGTCGTATCCCTTTTGTGAATCTGGCCCATTATGTACAAAGCACAGATATCTCTTTACACTTTATTCTGTCTCTGATTTAAAATGCACCTATAATAAAAATATTAGACTCTATTCTTTTCTTTGTAAGTGGGCAAGTCACTGACCAATGGTATTATCGTGGGACTGTGATAGTATGGCAGGTAATCTGACACTAACAGGTCCTTTCACACGTGCGGACCGTTCGTCCGTTTGTTCATACGTCCGTTTACGGACTGCAATGCTTTCCAATGGGATAGCGTACGTTAGCGGATGAGCATCTGCTAACGTCCGTTAACATCCGTCTCCGTTAAGCTCCGTTTTTTTGAACGGAAGAAAACCCTATTTTTCTTCCGTCAAAAAAACGGAACGGATGTTAGCGGACGATCCGTTTAACATCCGATCCGCTAACATCCGTTTTTCATCAAAATATATGTAATAAAAATAAAGTTCTAACAAAAAAAAAAAAACAGATTAAAAACGGATGAAAAAACGGATCAACTGATGATAAAAAACGGATCTAAAAAATGGTCTGCACATGTGAAAGGACCCTTACTGACACTGACATAACCAGTGACACCTCATTTTTCCTGGACTGTACTGGAGCACACTGGACCCTATTATAGTGGGGGGGGGAACTGCAATGTATCAAAAACTTGCGTACAGAAACGTGTTTTTTTTTTTTTTTTTTTTTTTTTGTGAACCAACCCATAGGCAATATGTTGGCTGCCAATGCTGGACCTGATTCTAGTAGTTGCCCAGCTATCATGTTGGTCCAGTAGCTTTAACATTCAAAATCTATGACCAGGCAAACCTTTTCAGCAGGATGCAAGCAATGGCATTCTGCATATTATTTTTTATTTTTTTTAGTTCAGGTCTCGTATAATCAGCATATGAAACGTGATTGTCTTTTTCGGTTCATAAATTATCTTTTCTTCTCCTTCCCCTTTTTTTTTTTTTATGGTTAATACTGCTGTTGCATACTAGTTGTTTTGTGTGCCTGCTATACAAAACATGAAGTGGTGTAGATAAACGATTAAATGAGAGATAAGATAAGCTTCTCAGTGGACATAAGTGAACTCTAATCCCATTGCAATCCCCTTGCTGTGTATTTTTCAGTCTTTTTTCACCTGGCAGCTTGGTGCTTTGCACATCAAAGGAAGAACAAGTTTGCACCCTATATATTATGAATAGTTTTATTTGCACATATGTATGCATAACAAGCAATCTGAAGAAATACCTGTACAGGGTTATTTGAACTATTCAGGTAGTAAATCTTTCAGCTGGACTCTGAATCTTATTTTTCAAAAGCAGGACAGGAATTATCACAAAATTTACTCTAATTGTCTCTCAGGACAGTACCTGAGAAAACATAGCCCTTCCTGCAATTTCTAGCAAACAATGCTACATCCATCGTTTAAAAAAAAAAGGCACCTCTTCACATATCCTGCTTTTTTAGTGTTTGCAGAAACCATGTGGGAGCTGTACTCTTTCGGGTCCTGTCCTGGAGGAGTGTGACTTCCTTACTTTATTCAGTGTGCTTCAAGCTGATGCCCAATGCTACTCCAGGAACCCGCTTCCCCCCCCCCCCCCCCAAAGGTCCAAATGTGGCAGTGGAGGAGGAAGGGGGGGATGCAAACAAGTAGAACTTCCCCTTTTGGGTGAAATTCAGCTTTAAGTACAATCCGCATACAGGACATTCTGATGGCGACATGCCACTTTTGTCAGCGGGCAGCCCCATTGCTCGCGTTATACCACTATTAAACTCGAGGCCTAACCTGGTCCAAAAAGGACAAAGCAGAGATAAGATGGGTAGATACATAAAGAAGAAAAAGCAAGGAAAAAAAATGTCAGGGGAGGAATATGGGATGGTCCCAGGCGCCCCTCTGTTGGTGCACTGAGGAAGAGCCCTGTAGATCCAAAATCATAGGAAGGCTACCATTGGGAGGCAAGAGGGGTCTAGCCTTTGTAAATAAAGTTTAAGGGCCCGGATTCACAAAGGAGTTACGACGGCGTATCTCCAGATGTTGCCTAGATACGAGCGGCGGAAGTCTCTTACGCCGTCGTATCTTGGGGTGCATATTTATGCTGGCCGCTAGGGGGCGCTTCCGTATATTTCCGCGTTGAATATGCAAATGAGCTAGATACGCCGATTCACGAACGTACGTCCGCCCGGCGTATCAAGATACGTCGTTTACGTAAGGCGTTGGACCGGCGTAAAGTTACCCCTCAAAGCAGGAGTAAATCATGTTAGGTATGGACGTCGGAAACGTACGAACAGTGTCGTAAAACACTCGTTTGCGTAAGTCGTCCGTGAATGGGGCTGGGCGTAGGTTATGTTCACGTCGACTAAGCATTGAGCGGGCGTAATTTACTTTGAAAATTCGACGTGATACTGAGCATGTGCGCGCATGCGCCGTTCGTAAAACGCGTCATTTACGTGGGGTCACCAATCATTTACATACAACACGCCCCCTACCAGCCTAGTTTGAATTAGGCGGGCTTACGCTGTACCATTTACACTACGCCGCCGTAACTTAGAGCGCAAGTCCTTTCTGAATACGGGACCTGCCGATCTAAGTTACGGCGGCGTAGTGTATCTGAGATACGCTACGCCCGCCTAAAGATAGGCGCTTCTTTGAGAATCTGGGCCAAGGAGTCCAAATTTTCCAATATTTCCCATCTTGAACTTGCAGCGCCATAGTAAGATTTTCAATTTCCTGGACCTCAGTTATCCTGGATAACCTATGGGATCTGGTTGGTGGGGTCAAACTTTTCCATAACGATGTGATGCACGCTCATGCAGATGTTAAAAGGTGTTTCAAGAGTGAAAAAATATATATTATAATATAATCCTAATCCGTTTTCCGGATTCCCCCCCCCCTCTCCTGCCCTCCGGTGTCACGTTTGGCACCTTTCAGGGGGAGCAGATACCTGTGTAATACAGGTATTTTCTCCCACTTCCGGGCATAGATCACTGCAGTACCTGCAGCGATCTACGCCATGTCCGCCCCCCCCCCCCGCTGTCTTCTGGGAGACACGCAGGTCCCAGAAGACAGCAGGGACCAGTGAGATCGTGCAGTGTGACTCGCGCATGTGCAGTAGGGAACCAGGAAGTGAAGCCGCAAGGCTTCGCTTCTCGATTCCCTTACCAAAAATGACGGCGCCTCCATCCGAGAGCCGAGGGACAGATCGGCTTCGGGTGCCGACATCGCGGGCGCCCTGGACAGGTAAGTGTCCATATAGTAGGTCAGCAGCTGCAGTATTTGTAGCTACTGACGTTTTCATTTTTTTTTTTTTTTTTTTTGGCGAAACTCCACTCTAAGGACCGAGCCTCTTTCTGAGATCTGGTGTTTACAAGTTAAAAACATATTTTTGTTTGCTAGAAAATTACTTGCAACCCCCAAACAACATTATATCTTTCTTTTTATAACACCCTAGAGAATAAAATGGCGGTTGTTGCAATACTTTCTGTCACACTGTATTTACGCAATGGTCTTACAAGTGCACTTTTTTTGGGGGGGGGGGGGGAATACACTTTTTGGAATTAAATAATAAGACAACAGTAAAGTTTTTTTTTTTTTTTTTTTTTTTTTTATATGGTGAAAGATAATGTTACACTGAGTAAATTGACATGTCACACTTCAAAATTGCGCCAGCTCCTGGAATCATGACAAACTTTTACCCTTAATCTCCATAGGCGATGTTTAAAATTCTACAGGTTGCATGTTTTTTTGAGTTGGAGGATTATTGCTCTTGCTCTACCATTCGCGACTATACCTCACATGTGTGGTTTAAACACCGTTTTCATATGTGGGTGCTTCTGCACGGGGAGTTCGGCGGGATGGGGCACGTTTTTTAAAAAAGCCTTTATTTTACCTTTTTTTTTTTTTTTTTTTTTTTTTTTTTTTTTTTTTTTACACTGTTCTTTAAAAAAAAAATTTAATTTGACCTTTTATTCCTATTGCGAGGAATGTAAATATCCTGTGTAATAGGGGAAAAAAGCATGACAGGACCTTTTTAAATATATCTGGGGTCAAAAATACATCAGATCTCATATTTACACTAAAATGCATTAAAAAATAAATAAATGTAATTTAAAAAATAAATTAAAAGTCTCTTTAGGAGCCAACGTTTTTATTAAACATATATTTTTTTTTTGTATAAATTCTTTATTTAAGAAGGAAGAACATGCAGTAATACAGAGACATCTCTGAAGTACATTTCAGTCAGTAACACAATGCCATACATATATATATCACACTGCATATAATAGAAAGTCTGCTTACTGAGGGGACTCATAGTGCTTATCCAGGGGGCAGGAAACCTCTGCACCCCGCACGGTCAATCTTACAGCCTCCGCCGTGTTTTGTCTTCCCGTTTTGTTTGAAAAAATAAAATAAAAAAAAAGAGATTGAGCCAGGTGAGAACCGGCTCTACAAGCACAGCACATTCGTGCAAACAGAAAAGTGAGAAGCAAAGGAAACAGAAGAAAGGAGAGCACAGTAAGGAACAAAAGGTAGAGGGTTAAGAGAGAAGCAAGGGGGGGGGAGACGGGGAGGAGAACAACAAAAAAAGGAGGGGGGGGGGTTTGTGGGGGGAGAGAAGGAGGGGCAGGGAATATCCTTCAGATGCAGTCATCCCATCTGGGGAGCCATTCACGTCAAACCCCATCAGGGGGATCGGGCCATCAGCTTTCCGTATTCCTCTGAGTTAATGAACTTGTGCCAGAAAAAACATGTTTTAGAAAATCTGTCATGCAGGCCTTTTTCTGTGGCTACCAAGTGGATAGCCGCCACTCTTTTCAACCAACCGGCCACCGACGGAGGCTGGGTCTTCTTCCAATTTAGAGGAATGCAGCCTTTTGCCGCCCGGGATCAGGAACGGCAAAATGGATCTCTTATAAGCCTTACCCGGGATCTCGTAGTGGTGCAGAAGGAAGAGCTCAGGGACCATCTGTAGTTCCCGGTCTGTGAACGTCTGCGTGATCCGATGAACCTCTGTCCAGTAGGGTAGTAATACACGGCAAGACCAGAATACATAAAGGAGCGTTCCAACCTCCTCCCCACATCTCCAGCATGAGTCGGTGCTCTGAGGAAACAACCTATGGATCTTTTCTGGTGTGTAGTACCAACGGGTCAATACTTTATACCCCGTCTCCTGGAGCCTAGCACAAATAGAGGTCTTGTGAGCGAAAAGGATGATTTGATCGACCTGTTTCTCTAAGTTGTAGGCCCAACTCACGCTCCCACCTAGCGACATAAGGAGGCCTGTATTGCGGGGGCGGAGATACCAGTATTTGGTATGTCAGAGAGATTGTATGTCTCAACGGGGATTGGTCCAGACTTAGTAGCTAAAAGGGGGTCAGTTGTCTCCCGAAGGCTTTCGGTGAGGGCATCGAGCCAATGTAGTGTGATAACTGTACTTTTTGCCAGAAAGATAGCCCCGCCAGGGCTGGATCTTCCATGATTAGTTGCCTACTCTTCCACTGACCATTGGAAAGGAAATGTCGTGCCTGTGTTCCCTCCACTCGTTTTAGATCCAGGAATTTGGGGTCGTTAAATCCCGGACTGAAGGCCGGGTTGCCAACCACCGGAGTGAGTGGGGACAGAAGTGGTGCAACCGACAGCTCGCGGAATGCTTTCTGAGCTGTCCGAATTGTCACCCCTACCGTGGGATGGTCGGAGATCCTTTTTGGCAGAGGCGGTTGGCACCAGGGCAGAGAGTCTAGCTGTGTCCCTGCCAGGGCTTGCTCTATTTGCACCCATTGTTTCAGGGCGCTATGCCGACTCCAATCCAAAATGCGGGTGAGGTGACAGGCTGTGTGGTAGAGATTGGCATCCAGCAGGGCCATGCCTCCCCTCAGCTTCGGGAGTCTGAGAACAGTCTGTGCTAACCTCGAGGGTTTCCGGGCCCACACAAACTGAGTAAGCACTCTATTCACTGCTCTCAGGAAAGAGGCAGGAACCCCTATAGGGAGTGCTTGAAAGTGATACAGCAATCTAGGCATTATATTCATTTTAACTATGCCACATCGACCGACCATAAGAACATACCATGCTGCCACTCCTGTAGGTCTTTCTTTATGACCGCCAGAAGAGGAAGAGCTAACGTTTTTGACATCTTTCACCCTGACGTCTCTTCCGCCCCTCACTTGTCTCCATACCAAGCCAGGGAGCAGATGTGTGATCGCCTCCACCGACCGCTCCGGTAAGCCACGAAGGGCACCGGAAAGCGGCAGGGGTCGTCTCCCGCCACGGATAAAATTGATCTTGCAGTGAATCCACCGCAGAGACCACTTTTATCTTAAACCGGACTGCTCACTGAAGAAGAGGATACTGTGGTTTTGGTAGCTAGCTGCTACCATAACAATGACACCCCAAATACATTCTGCTACTTTTGAGTATGGCAATACCCCATGTGTGAGACTTTTACACAGCCTGGCCACATACAGAGGCCCAACATTCAGGGAGCACTGTAAGGACTAAATTTTTTACAATTTTGTGAGGCACTGACTCTAGTTTACGCTTTTCCAATTTGTAGCAAATGTGCATGGCAAGTCTCTAGCAAGAGCAAAGTTGCAGTGGTGAGTCTACAACAAGAGCTCTGCAAGTCTACAGCATGAATATTCAGCCACAGTGACCCCTGTGGTGGATAAATATTGCTGAATCAGAACTTGCAGCAGACTTGCAATATGTTTGCAAAGAAAGTTGATCTGGAGTCATGTAATGCAGACTTGCGGCAATTTGTGAAGCCTGGCAAGTCTAGAAATGGCTTGGCAAGACCTTTTCAAAACTTGCAGCACAATTGCTTGCTATCTGGGTATGGGCATGAATGAGGCACAGATCGGACATGGTGAGGCACGGGTGAGTGCTGCTGCAGTCTCCCTCCTCTCCTCGCACGCTGTACTGATCAGTGTGTACAGCGTGCGAGGAGAGTGCTGAACCGGACATGCATCGGTTTCTTGAAAAGTGATTACCATGCAATTGCGTTTAATGAAGGAGCAAAGGGCCGCTGTCATTGGCCCTTTTCCCCGATCTGTGGCGCACCGGGTCCGGAGGACCCGACGGTCACGGACATTCCAGGGTGAACGCCCCAGAGGGCTCGCAGGTGTCAGGAAAATGTGTCAGAAGTGATTTAGCTGATGGCAAAGGAACCAAGCAGCAGACGGAAATTAAACTTGGTGCTCTGGATTGAGACAAGTACACACTATAGAGGGATATGCTTTGTTGATAATTTGTCTGAGGTTTACAACCAGTTTAAATTGGAAGAGCCGCAGTATTTGTGATCTTGTGATTTCAGTCAGTTTTTGACTGTTGCTAGCCAAGCTGTACTTTTTATAAGGGCTATTTGCTGTGAGTACAGCAGAATTTTCCTAATGTAATCAATTATTTAAGAACAATGCAATGAAGTCACTCTTTGCAATTGATGCAGCACTACCGTAGTTCATATTTCCGCACAAAACCATTTATTTTTAGTAATCTATTTCCATTAAAAGGTTCAAGTATACATTAACAGTACTCCACCTCATTCTTGAAGTATCAGCAGATTTCCTTCCCCTCTGTTTTTCCTGTTGCACATTCCTCATCTAGAACCTGCATGGAAAAAAGTACTTGGAGGGGGAAGAAATGTGCAGCTTTTGCGGCAAGCTTCTTGTGACCCATGTAATCTTAGATGTTTACATTGTAGATAATATAGTGATGATCTTGTAAACTAGAAGTTTGCTTTTAAAGTCGGCTTATAAAATAGCCCAACCCTGTTGTGTAAATGTCCTTTATCATGTGCTGGATTCCAGGAGCTGTAACCTTTGAGAACCTACTACACCTCCCCTGTTATCTATAGGGAGATGTTATGAAAGATGATGGTTGATGATGATTAACAAACTGCTTATCCAACCACTGAGGCCAGTACAGGGAGCCTTGAAAGCTTGAAATATAGAAGATCTGTAATTGTATAAAGTTATCCTTTAAGGCTTCGTGTACACGGGACGTTGTTCAACCTCTCCTGAGAGGATTTAACTTGACAGCTAGAAACCAGCGTCTAAAAACGGCCATTAAGCTGCGTTTTACTTGCGTTTTCGTCTAGAATATTTTATTTTTTTTCTTTACTTCTTCAGACCCAGGACCATTGTAAAAAGGTGGCTCTACAGGTCCTCCGGCCACTGGGGCGTCTCTGAGATGCTGATGCACGTGCCTGGCGGCTGCGATGTCCGCCATGTACCCGCGGTCGGCAGTGACAGAGCACGGACGTGGATCTCTGTGTGTAAACACAGAGATCCACGTCCTGTCAGGGAGAGGAGACCGATGCTGTGTCCATAGTACATAGGGACATTGAACGGTCACCTCCCCCCACAGTAAGAATCACTCCCAGGGTACACATTTAACCCCTTCTTCGCCCCCTAGTGTTAACCCCTTCCCTGCCAGTCACATTTATACAGTAACCAGTGCATATTTATAGCACTGTTCACTGTATAAATGCGAATGGTCCCAAAAAATGTGTCAAAAGTGTCCGCCGCAATATCGCAGTCCTGACAAAACTAGCAGATAACCACTATTGCTAGTTTAAAAAAAAAAAAAAATCAGAATTCTATCCCCTATTTTGTAGCCGCTATAACTTTTGCACAAACCATTCACTATACGCTTTTTTTTTACCAAAAATATGTAGAAGAATACGTATCGGCCTAAACTGAGAAAAAAAAATTGTTTAAAAAAAAAAAAGGATAGATTATATATATATATATATATATATATATATATATATATAATATATATATATATATATATATATATATATATATATATATATATATATATATATATATATATATATATATATATATATATATATATATATATATATATATATATATATATATATATATATATATATAGTGAGGAAAATAAGTATTTGAACACCCTGCTATTTTGCAAGTTCTCCCACTTGGAAATCATGGAGGGGTCTGAAATTGTCATCGTAGGTGCATGTCCACTGTGAGAGACATAATCAAAAATTTTTTTTCCAGAAATCACAATTTATGATTTTTTAACTATTTATTTGTATGATACACCTGTCTATCAGCTAGAATTCTGACCCTCAAAGACCTGTTAGTCTGCCTTTAAAATGTCCACCTCCACTCCATTTATTATCCTAAATTAGATGCACCTGTTTGAGGTCATTAGCTGCATAAAGACACCTGTCCACCCCATACAATCAGTAAGAATCCAACTACTAACATGGCCAATACCAAAGAGCTGTCCAAAGACACTAGAGACAAAATTGTACACCTCCACAAGGCTGGAAAGGGCTACGGGGAAATTGCCAAGCAGCTTGGTGAAAAAAGGTCCACTGTTGGAGCAATCATTAGAAAATGGAAGAAGCTAAACATGACTGTCAATCTCCCTCGGACTGGGGCTCCATGCAAAATCTCACCTCGTGGGGTCTCAATGATCCTAAGAAAGGTGAGAAATCAGCCCAGGACTACACGGGAGGAGCTGGTCAATGACCTGAAAAGAGCTGGGACCACCGTTTCCAAGGTTACTGTTGGTAATACACTAAGACGTCATGGTTTGAAATCATGCATGGCACGGAAGGTTCCTCTGCTTAAACCAGCACATGTCAAGGCCCGTCTTAAGTTTGCCAATGACCATTTGGATGATCCAGAGGAGTCATGGGAGAAAGTCATGTGGTCAGATGAGACCAAAATAGAACTTTTTGGTCATAATTCCACTAACCGTGTGTGGAGGAAGAAGAATGATGAGTACCATCCCTACTGTGAAGCATGGGGGTGGTAGCATCATGCTTTGGGGGTGTTTTTCTGCACATGGGACAGGGCGACTGCACTGTATTAAGGAGAGGATGGCCGGGGCCATGTATTGCGAAATTTTGGGCAACAACCTCCTTCCCTCAGTTAGAGCTTTGAAGATGGGTCGAGGCTGGGTCTTCCAACATGACAATGACCCGAAGCACACAGCCAGGATAACCAAGGAGTGGCTCTGTAAGAAGCATATCAAGGTTCTGGCGTGGCCTAGCCAGTCTCCAGACCTAAAACCAATAGAGAATCTTTGGAGGGAGCTCAAACTCCGTGTTTCTCAGCGACAGCCCAGAAACCTGACTGATCTAGAGAAGATCTGTGTGGAGGAGTGGGCCAAAATCCCTCCTCCAGTGTGTGCAAACCTGGTGAAAAACTACAAGAAACGTTTGACCTCTGTAATTGCAAACAAAGGCTACTGTACCAAATATTAACATTGATTTTCTCAGGTGTTCAAATACTTATTTGCAGCTGTATCATACAAATAAATAGTTAAAAAAAATCATACATTGTGATTTCTGGATTTTTTTTTGATTATGTCTCTCACAGTGGACATGCACCTATGATAACAATTTCAGACCCCTCCATGATTTCCAAGTGGGAGAACTTGCAAAATAGCAGGGTGTTCAAATACTTATTTTCATCACTGTATACTGTAGATGGGGAAAAAAGAACGTCAATTTTGTTTGAGAGCCACGTCGCACGATCGCACAATTTTAATTTAAAGCGTAACAGTGTCGAAAGCTTAAATTTCGCCTGGACAGGAAGGGGGTATATGTGCCCAGTAAGCAAGTGGTCAAATGAAAAATGTCTGTAAATGATTTTTGCCTTTAGTACCATTTTTAATGTGCAACTGCATGTATACTTCTCAGACCGAAAAGCCTATAGCCAAGTAAATGACCCACCCAGATCTATATATTTTTTTGGGGGGGGGGGATTGCTGCAGCAGGCTAAAAATGAATTCTTGTGTAAGATCTGAAGCAGGATCGCAGGGAATTCAAAAAACAGCGTCTGCACTGTAGTATAATTGCAGCCCGTTTGTATCAAAATGTTGACTGCTATTTTCTATGGCAGATCCCATGTTTGTCTCACATATTTGCTGGGCTGTTGCCCACAGCCTGAGATTTATTTTGCACACAAAAAATAGAAACTAAAGCTTCTTTAAGGGTAATATATTTGAATGTGGGATATTTTAGGGTTTTACTGAGGCAATGGAATTTTTATTTTTTGCCTTGTCTGAGGAAAAAAGTGCAGTTGCAATGCATGTGTGTTTTGGTGATTGTTTTGCTCATTAGATCTTATTTTACTCTCTTCTAGGTGATCATTTGTTTTGGGATATCCTTACTTCTACATCGCTATGTAGGTTTTTCCGTGGTGGCCTTGCTGGTGGAAATTAACTCTATTTTTCTGCATCTGAGACAGATCCTTCTTATGGCCAACCAGCTGAAAACCACTTTCTACCGGCTTAACAGCTTACTGAACCTGGGGACGTATGTCATCTTCAGAATCAACACTCTGGCGTGGATGACAAGGTGGTTGGTTCTAAACCGAGAGAACATTCCACTTCTCATCTATACTATAGGTAGTGTTGGAATGGCCATCATGACTCTGATGAACATTGTGCTTTTCTGCCGACTCCTTCGAAGCGATTTTCTGAAGTCAACCCGTGACTTGCCAAGTGAGAAGGATAAATAATTTTATCTGTTTGAGCCTAATTATCAAAATTCAGGGGGGCTTTTTGACCAATTCAACCTCCTGCAAGATGACACTACTTGTGATGGAAGCATACATATTTTCAGTACTGGAGAACAGTTTCCTCCAGCATTCATACAACTCCACTGCACTCTAGGCTCTGAGAAACCCTAATGGCTAGTAGGGTTTTTGTTTTTTTAAAAGAATGATCTCTCCAAATTGTTGTTCATTCTGTATTGGGGCCTTTGGAAGTTGTGTTCTAGAATCTGTATTTATAATGCTTTTATGCAAAATGGCTCAGCCATTTTTTAGCAGTAATGCTAATAATGTAACAACAATGACCAGTTGTCCTCATTTGTTCAAGGCTTATGAAAATTTAATTTTGTGGATGGGAAATATGACCAGCCAAATCCTTTTAGTAATACATATTTAAATGCTTGTGATGGTAATGATACTCTGCTTTGGAAGTAAGAATAGATCCCGTGCAGCATCTGCTGTTTATTTCTCTGTAAAATTAAATATTTTGCATATAGACAGACACACGTTGTAGGCCCTTTTATCTATACTACAGGCATGCATTTTGTGGACTTAAAGCGGTTGTAAACCGCATATATAATTTTTTTTTTTTTTTTTTTTAAACCTGCAAGGCAAAAGGCATAATCAGCTAGTATGCACCGCATAATAGCTGATTATGAAATACTTACCTCGGAACGAGGTGTGTAGCACTTACCTGGTCCACGCCGAGCGAGATGTCATCTTGCTCCGGCGTGTCTTCCGGGTATCGCCGCTCCAGCGCTGTGATTGGCTGAAGCGGCGATGACGGCACTCCCGCGCGTGTGCGCGGGAGATTTAAAATCGGCAAGGATTCCCCCTGCGCATGCGCCGCTGCAATCAGCGGCGCATTTCTGAGGGGAATATCTCCTAAACCGTACAGGTTTAGGAGATATTCTTTATACCTACAGGTGAGCCGTATTATAGGCTTACCTGTAGGTAAAAGTGAAAAATAAGGGTTTACAACCACTTTAATCAGTTGACAAGAGTGCATCGTAATGAATAGATATGAAAAGTACATAAACAAAAATGGCTGCTTTTCCTGTGAATAAATGTTTAGAAAAGAAATTTGGACACTATATAAAAAGTTTTCCACTTTCAAATACCGTGGACGCTTGCCCCTTTTTTTTTTTTTTTTTTTTTTGCAGGTGGACATTGTTTTATTGTTATGACTTCACTACAGCGTGAAATTATTTTTTCCCTTGTGGGGAGATGACGTTATTTTCTGCTTCAGACTTTCGCAGATGTAGAAAATGTCTTTGAAGTACTCCTGGTCCCTATTTTTTAGCGGAATGCCTTGGTCTTCACAGGCCATAAATTTCTCCATATCCATTGTAAAATATTCCTGTTCATTGAGGATCGGTTCTGGTGTAAATGCTGGGGGTGACTTTCTTTTCTCCACCTCGGCCCAGTCAATCTTCTTGAAAAATGGATTCCGTCTGATGTGATGTACCAGGCGTGCCCGTTCATCCTGGTCTCCACATAAGAGCATAACTAAGAGATAATGGAGACCAGAGTCCATATCTTTTGGATAATGGGGGGTCATGGTGGGGATATTCTTCCACGCATCCTTTCCTTCTTCCTGTATATCATTATGCAATGGATGCTTGCCCAGCGCCATCTCATACACTATCAATCCCAAGGAGAAATAGTCCGCTGTGGTGGTGTATGACAAATGTTCAATGACCTCTGGGGCCGTGTAAAATTTTGTACCCACAAATCCTGTGATCTTTTTATACTTATAGACCTCGCTCTGTGACAAACCAAAGTCTGCAATCCTGATGTGTCCCTTGCTGTCCAGAAGAATGTTCTCCGGTTTGAGATCCCTATGGATGACCCCACCAGCGTGCAGGGATTGCAGGCCACAGATGATCTCGGCAGTGAGACGTCTTATGGTGATGACTTTAAGTGGGGCTGAAGCCTGCCCTTTTAAATCCACAAAATTTAAATCCACAAATAATAAAAAATTAACAGTCCCACCCCCTTACACGGAGGTCTATCAATTCTAGATTTCATTTGCAGGACAAAACTGGCACTGCAGATCATCAAATCTAGTGATATTCCAGAAGCGCTACCATAAAACCATAAATGGCTTTTAAAAGGATGGCTATTTTCCTATGAGGCACTTATGAGGGCTGGACCCCTTTGCTTCTATTCACTGCACATAAAAAGATCTGAAATTTGACCTTTTTAGTAAAAGTGGAAATCCCTTTTGTACAGATTTATATTGCTTAGTGATGTCAAAAACTGAAACAATATATTGCATTTTCTTCTAGGATATTCAGTACGAAGGCAGGTAAGGGTGCTTTGCATTGTTTTTTTTTTTTTTTGTAGCGCTGTATTCCAGGGTATATGGCTACTGTTATTTATACACACACATCTTTTACATATAGGTTTACCATATGAAGCACTGATGCGGATTTCAGAAAAGTTGACTTAGATCCTACCTCTTTGTTATGGTGCTAGGAATTTTAGCTTCCTCTTGTTAACTGGCCAGCTGAGAGGATATGTAACTTTAGCAAGTTTTTCCTCTCTGCAACATTTGCCATTCTACATGCCAAAGGTATGCTACTTTCCTCACAACACTACCTCACAAGCCCTTCTCTGAGGTCCCGAGGAATCTCTGGTGCTTTGCATTTTTACTGCAATGTTTGTTCCAGTGGAAAGGAAAAAAATCACACCGCCATCTCATTTCTAGTCTTCTTTCTTCTCTAGACTGCTAACAATTGCTCTCATATGTGATCAGATTTTGGAACTGAAGTACTAGCCTGGATGTCTCTCTGCTACACTTGCATTGAAGAGTTAGACAGGGGGTGCCACCCATCAAACTCTGCATGTATTGCTTAAATTGCAAAGCATCGCAGCTGCGGCATTGTGTTCTAAGAGGCACCATGTCTGCTTGTATGTTGGAGGTAAAAACACAGACCAAACACCTGTTTTTGATGCCACCTAGTGGCCTGTGAGAATGGCGTCTAAATGCTTTGCTTCTCTGTATGGCTTGCATAACTTAATACTGCTGAGTAGTACAGAGGATGTGTTTTATGTGAAAACTGAATTTGATAGCAGCCGATCCTCTAGAAACCAACCAAAAGATTCATTAAGATCTTTGCTTAAAATCTAATCTGTTAGAATGGAGCAGAAGATGGTGACTTGTTGCCCAAAATAAGTGCAAAAACATGTACCGTGGTATAGTGCGATCCCGCGTGGAGCGCGCACCCCTAAAGTTGCCCGAAATTCCTGTGGGAAAAAGATTTTTTGTACTTACAGTTTTGGTGTCTTGCGCGGCGTCCATCGGTGGCCTCGTCGGGTCCAGCGTCCGTCTGCGGCTTCGGGTGTCCTCTTTCTTCGAGTCCGGCGTCCTTCTGCGGCGTCCTCCCCGCTTGTTTCCCGCGCCGAGTTTGAATACTGCGCCGACATATACAAAGCGCAGTACACTCGTGTATGGTCGGGCAGGCTCAGCTACTCTCGCGCTGACGTCCTGTACGTCCAGGACGTCAGCGAGAGAGGAATCGAGACTGCCCGACTATACACAAGTGTACTGCGCTCGGTATATGTCGGCGCAGTATTCAAACTCGCCGTGGGTAGCGACGTATATCGCGCACCCACGATTTTGCCCTGATTTTCAGGGCAAAAAAGTGCGCGGTATACGCTGATAAATACTGTATATTACGGTTAACATAACATGGTTATTCATAAAAATGGTGTAGGGCCCACTTTATATTCTTCATTTAGCTCTCCCCACCCTAACTTCTGGCTTTGATCTAGCCTACCTTGGAATCTTACCCCTACAGTTACAAGGCTATTCTTACTCTTCTGTTGTATTCTGCATAGTATAAAATAAGCTAATATCTAGTGGCAAGTCCTTCATAATAGCTGTAGTAGATAACCTGGGAACACACAGATATTACTGGTGGAAGAAATTGGTGACTACTTACTAGCATCTACTTGGGGGGTATATTTACAAAGTAGTGAATGTGACTTTCATTCCACATTCAATAGAGGTGAATCATTCACCATTTAAGACATTCACTGCAGGCAAATCTACCTGGTGCCAGTTTGGTAAATGTCAGATTAACTGCTATACATATGCCTTCTTTAAAAATACAAATTTCAATGCCCTAAATTTTTTAATAACTTTTTTGAATTAAAGGTAGGTAGTAATATTAAGTGTGTTAACAGATAAGGTCACCTTTTAAAAAAAAAAATATATATATATATATATATATATATATATATATATATATATATATATATATATATATATATATATATATATATATATATATATATATATATATATATACACACACATTTTCTTGCAGGTTGGAAAATATATAGTAAAAGCATATTTTTATTTGTGTAAAGCATTGCACTAGTGGTCAGCAGATTGCTGATGCCATGCAAGTATCCTGCAGACTGTCAGTGTGAGCTGTCTGCCCGTAAATCGTACGGACAAGCAGTTTCACACTGACAGGAATACTCGATGAACTACCACAGCACTTAACAGTGCTCCACTATGCACAGCGGACATGGACACAGCCTGCTGTTCTCCTATGGGGCAGTCGGCTAGAAACGGACGCTGGATGGATGGGGAATGTATTCCCCATCCCTCTGTTTTTAGCGGACCGCATTGTGAAAGGGGTCTAAACCATTCCCAAATAAAGTGCGTACGAAAATACAAATGAATTGCTTGCAGGAATACGAATCCTGCAATGATTTGTGTTGCTTGCGCTCGTTTTTGTTTTCTGGTAAATGCTCTGATGTCAGAGCTCTGCTACATACTGTTGCTATGTGACAACAGTGAATTGTATCTAAGCAACTCCCAGCTTTTACTATTTATTAGTAGGCCATCTAGGTGTGCACTGTTTACTTCTGATAAGCACTATGTCCATTACTAGCACTATATGTTAGCCTGCATTATGATGTACAGTGTACAAAAAAGTTATACAGGAAATGTATATGGAAACCACAACACTGACCAGTCATTCATACACCCAGAGCAAATTTAGTTTACTCTCAGTACAGAATTGCTATTTTAGTTCAACCCTTTTACATTTCATTTCTGTATATTTAATTCTTTTGTATGATTAAGTGTCATAAATGAATGCACAAAACCATAAATTCCACTTAGCCTAATGTTTTCTAAAATGAAGAGCTACAGTGGGGGAAATTATTGGTTCCCTGCAGATTTTGTAAGTTTGCCAATTTTACAAAGAAATTAAGGGCCAGATTCACATAGAACTGCGGCGGCGCAACGTATCGTAGATACGTTACACCGCCGCAAGTTTTCATCGCAAGTGCCTGATTCACAAAGCACTTGCAATGAAAACTACGCTGGCAGCCTCCAGCGCAAGGCGGGCCAATTCAAATGGGCGTGTGCCATTTAAATTAGGCACGCTCCCGTGCCGGACCTACTGCGCATGCTCAGTTTCGCAATTCCCGTTGTGCTTTGCGCGCCGTGACGTAATTTTTTCGAACGGCGACGTGCGGAGCGTACTTCCGTATTCCCGGACGTGTTGCGCAAACGACGTTAAATTTTAAATTTCTAAGCGGGAACGACGGCCATACTTTAAACAACAATACGATTGCTGAGTAAAGTTAGGGCAGGTCAAACGACGACTAACTTTGCGACGGGGAAACTAGACTAGCAGCGACATAGCGAACGCGAAAATCCGTCGGGAATCGCCGTAACTCCTAATTTGCATACCCCGACGCTGGTTTACGACGCAAACTCCCCCCAGCGGCGGCCGCGGTACTGCATCCTAAGATCCGACAGTGTAAAACAATTACACCTGTCGGATCTTGGGGATATCTATGCGTAACTGATTCTATGAATCAGGCGCATAGATAGAAACAGAGATACGACGGCGTATCAGGAGATACGCCGTCGTATCTCTTTGGTGAATCTGGCCCTAAGCTTCTTACATTTTTATCATGGGTGTATTTTAAATGATGGATACAAAATATTAACCAAAAATCCAGGAAAAAAAACACCTTAAATCAAATGCTATAAATTAAGTTGCAGTTCAGTGAGTAAAATATTTGATCCCCAAGCAAAACATGACTTGGTACTTGGAGAAACCTTTGTTGGCAAGCACGAAGGTAAGATGTTTCTTGTATTTGGTGACCAGGTTTGGACACGTCTCGGGAGGCATTTTGGCCCACTCTACTTTACAGATGTTCGCTAAATCTATAAGGATTCTTGGCTGTCGCTTGGCAACTCCGTTTCGGCTCCCTCCATAAATTTTCTATAGGATTAAGATCTGGAGTTTGACTAGACCACTCCATGATCTTAAAGGGGTTGTAAAGGTTGTTTTTTTATTTTCAAAATATTTTCCTTTAAGCTAGTGCATTGTTGGTTCACTTACCTTTTCCTTCACTTTTTCCTTCTAAATGTTTTTCTTTGTCTGAATTTCTCACTTCCTGTTTCTCCTCAGTAAGCTTGCCCCCATCATCCAAGCTGTTCTGGCTCAGGGGTTAGTCAGCCAGAACAGCTTACTGAGGAGGAACAGGAATTGAGAAATTCAGACAAAGGGGAAAGAAAACATTTAGAAGGGAAATCGAAGGAAAATGTATTTATTATTAGAAAATAAAAAACAAACCTTTTACAACCCCTTTTAATGTGCGTCGTCTTAAGCAACTCCTTTGTTGCCTTGGCAGTATGTTTTTTTTCATTATCATGCTGGAAGACCCATCCACGACTTATATTCAGTGCTCTGGCTGAGGGAAGAATGTTCTCTTCCAAGATTTTACAATACATGGCCCCGTCCAGTGGCCCCTTAATGCTGCATAGTCAGCCTGTTCTTTTAGCGGGGGAAACGGCCCCAAAGCATCATGTTTCCACCTCTCTGCTTGACTAAGAGTGGTGTTCTTAGAGTCATGGTCCAGCATTTTTTTCTCCAAACACGGTGAGTTAATGCCAGAGAGCTCAATGTTGGTCTCATCTGACTACAGCACTTTCTCCAAATCCTTCTCTGAATTATTTAGATGTTCATTGGTATGACTGTACATGTGCCTTCTTGAGGAGGGGGACTCGCTGTGTTTGTAGGCAGAAAAATGCTGACTATGACCCTAAGGACACCATCCCTACTGTCAAGCACAGAGGTGGAAACCTTATGCTTTGGGGCTGTTTTTCCGCTAAAGGTACAGATGGCTTTGCCACATTGAGGGGCCAATGAATAGGGCCATGTAATGTAAATTCTTGGATGAGAACCTTTTTCCCCCAGCCAGAACACATGTCATGGATGAGTCTTTCAGCATGACCATGACTCAAAACATACCACCAAGGCAACAAACGAGTGGCTCAAGAAAAAGCACATTAAGGTCATGGATTGGCCTAGCCAGTCTCCAGACCTTCATACTATAGAAAAATGTATGGAGGGAGCTGAAGCTCAGAGTAACCAAGTGACAGCCAAGAAACCTTAAGGATTTAGAGAAGATCTGAAAAAAGAATGGACCAAAATCCCTCCTAAGACTGGTAACCAACTACAGTAAACCTCTTACCTCTGCGCTTGCCAACAAGGTTTCTCCACCAAGTACTAAGTCATGTTTTGCTTGGTGATCAAATCCTTTTTTTAATCACTGTAAAAAATGATACTCTTCATTTCTTTGTAAGTGGGCAAACGTACAAAATCTGCAGGGGATAAAATAATTTCCCCACTGTATATGCTTTGCATATTTCAGGAATTTTACAAATAACAGAGCTTGCTTCTCAGGATTTCAGAGCCTCCAATGGGGAACATACAATGACTCCACTAGAGTCCAACTTTTGTGGACATCTTGAACACTAAGCTTAAGAACAAGATAATTTGGGGAAATTTCTTGGGGTAGATGCACACAGACAATTCAAATTTTGCTGTAGCACTCCTTGCCGCTTTCGGCACTTCACTGCACATCAGAACTTAATTTCTTTAGCAATGGCAGTGCAGTAAATCAAAAAAAAAAATCTACCTAATGAAAGGTCCCCATATCAATGAGAGACTCAAACTCTGCCACATATGAAGCATTGTCGAGCTAGCGTAAAAGTAGGTGTGAGAGTGCCCTCTGCTGACAAATAGTGGGACTGGGTCCTGCCATTGGCAATGAGCAAATTGTAGGTATGTGGTGAAACTTATTTATTTTGTTATGTTATTAATAAAGCCTGAAAGATGCTTTATGAAAGTATAAGAAAAGGCAAAAACCTTTCTGATCACCAAAGTCACAGGGAGAGGAAGTGAGGGCCGATCTGGAGTGGCCACCAGAACAGGAAAAGTGAAATCTTCCATTCTCAAAAATGGAAAAAAAGTTCAGCTCTCCAATATTCTTTAACAAATGCATATTTGAAGGCTGACACCTTATTATGTGCATTGTATTTGCAAACCTGTAATGATCCATATCTTATGGATGTTAAAAAAAAATTAAAAAAACGTATGTGTTTTCAAAAATTTATAACTTGGATACTTTAGTTTGACACATTTGGGAGACTTGTCTTCTGAAAATGTGACTGTGCAAGCTTTCAGAATACTAAGAGCCCTTCGTCAGGCCTTTTTATTCCTGATAGATATTACAGAAAATTCAGGATATAATTACCACTCAGGTATTTACACATTATACATTTTTAATTCTCGCTACTACAAAAAAAATATCTCTAGAAAATCACGTTTTACATACACTTTCCCTTTTTTTTTTTTTTTTTTTTTTGCTTTTGCACTATAGGATTATAATAGTTTGTACAGCCTGCTCCGGCTCTAAATATTCCCCTTTGCTCTTCTTCTTCTCTCTTTTTATTTATTTTTTAAATTTTTAGTGGCAAGTGTTTAAAAAAAATTTGATATTTGCTTTTTTTTGCTATGGAGACTCACTACCAGTCCTTATCATTTACCCTATGCAGGCAGCTATATTGTTATTTTTGTCTGTTTTTAAAAAGTAAAAAAAAACTCCATGCGGTTGCGAGCAGTGTTCTAAATATGGATCAAATGCATATTAATTGTACTGTAATTTTAATAAGTAATTTTGGCAAATTGTTTTATAATATTTGAATATCTTTTTTTTTTTAATTTTGTGCATATTAAATATATGATTGAGATGCCTTGTTGTTTTTGTTTTTCTTCTTGTTCAATGTTCTATATCAGTCACTTTAATTGTACGATTGTTAAATATAAAATGCTTACACTGAAATGATCCTTCACCCTTTCTTTTGTTTTGCTTGTATAATGGCTTTCGTTGGTATAAAATAGAAAACATTTCTGAGATGCAAATGGGGGGCTCACGTTGCCAGTCCCTTTCTGAAGATGTCTGTGAATGTTCTCATTAGTCCAGGTTATGGTATAGCTAATAGAATTTAGCCACATGCAATTGAATTTATTCTGTTATGTTGAAGATGTTTCATAACTTACCAAGTTACTTCTACTTCTGTCCCAATGAGTGTCAGGAAGATACCTGAGCATTTATATTCGCACCTTTTTAAAGCAGAGTTCCAGCCTGGGGAAAATTTATTTTTAAAGTCGGCAGCTACAAATTCTGTAGCTACCGACTTTTAACCACTTCAGCCCTGGATCATTTGGCTGCCAAATGACGGGCCACTTTTTATTTATTTTTTATTTTTTTGACACTGCGTCAATTTAACTGACAGTTGCGCGGTCGTGCGACGTCTCCCAAAACAATTTGACGCCTTTTTTTCCCCACAATTAGAGCTTTCTTTTGGTGGTATTTTTGCGCTATAAACAAAAATAAAGCGACAATTTTGAAAAAAAAAGCGATATTTTTTTTTTTACTTTTTGCTATAATAAATATCCCCCAAAAATATATATATAAAAACAATGTTTCCTCTGTTTAGGGCGATGTGTATTCTACATATTTTTGGTAAAAAAAATTGCGATAAGCGTTCATTGATTGGTTTGTGCAAAATTTATAACGTCTACAAAATAGGGAATAGTTTTATGGCATTTATATAAAAAAAAATGTTTTACTAGTAATGGCGGCGATCAGCGATCATTTTTTTTTTTTTTTGTGACTGCAACATTATTGCCGACACATCGGACACTTTCAACGCCATTTTGGGACCATTGTCATTTATACAGCGATTAGGGCTATAAAAATACTGATTACTGTGTAAATGACACTGGCAGCGAAGGGGTTAAACACTAGGGGGCGCTGAAGGGGGCAAGTGTGTCCCAGGGAGTGATTCTAACTGTCTGGGAGATGGGCTAGATGCCCAGACCGACATTAGATATAAGATTGATGAGGCGAGACTGGCACTAAATCTTAGTCTGACTACCCAAGCAGAAAAACATATTAGCTGGTCTAAGCATAAAGACTACACAACGGCGACAAACACACCAGTATGCTGGCTAGGAAAGTAGTACTAGTACCTCGACAATACATACCAACGCAACCCAAATTGAGACTGCCTACGGGGCACCCCACTCAGAACCCTGAATCTATTCTCGGGGAACTTCAAAACTTCTACGCCAAACTTTATAGTCCACCATCTAATTATGCAACGTCTAAAGCGGAACAGTTTTTTCGAACGTACAACTGCCCCAACTTACTCATGCTCATAGGGAACTAATGGATGGGGAATTTACGGTATCTGAAATTCAGGCGGCCATAAAAACTATCCATCCATCAAAAGCTTCAGGACCAGATGGCTTCACTGGCAATTATTATAGGAAATTCACAGCGGCTCTTGCACCTCATTTATGTTCCTATTTTAATGACCTGAGAAGGGGAAAAGCAGTTCCTGACCATGAAAATGCGGCGTATCTGCATGTTATACTAAAACCGGGAAAAGATCACGGAGATTGTGCTAACTACCGCCCGATCTCCTTGATCAATACAGATCTAAAAATATTAACGAAAGTGTTGGCCTTCAGATTGAATACCTTCCTAATTACATTCATCCAGAACAGGCAGGGTTCGTTCCGAATCGTCAGGCCTCTGATCAGACTCGCAGGATTATAAATTTAATCTCGGCAATTTAGTCAGACTGGGACAGTGGGGGACCTAGGCGGGGAATGCTGCTTTTGCTGAACATCCAGAAGGCGTTCGATTCCCTCTCCTGAGAGTATTTATTTGACGTACTACGTCGCTTTGGATTTGGCGAGCGCTTTCTGGTTCTCCTGCGGATGCTGTATGATTCTCCTTCAGCGTCGTTGAGGCTTAGAGGATATTCATCCCCACCTTTTTCTATTAGGAGGGGAAATAGACAGGGTTGCCCATTGTCCCCGTTGCTCTTCGCTCTGGCAATACGGCCGTTGGCAATCAGGATCCGCATGAGTCTAGATGTCAGGGGCATAGTCTGCGGGGACAGTGAGCATAAGTGCTTAGGCCCCGTACACACCATAGGATCCATCCGCAGATAAATCCCAGCAAATGGGTTTCAGCGGATAGATCCTATGGTGTGTACACGCCAGCGGATCTTTTTCCGCGGATATATCTCCCCTGGGATGGATTCCAGCAGATCGAATATTTGCTGACATGCAGAACATATCCATCTGCTGGAGTCCATCCCAACGGATGGATCCGCTGGTCTGTACAGACTCATCGGATCCATCCGTCCGAAGGGATCCCCCGCATGCGTCGTAATGATTCGACGCATGCGTGGAATTCCTTATATGACAGCGTCGCGCACGTCGTCGCGGCACGTCATCGCCAGAGGATTTCGGCGCGGATTTCAATGCGATGGTGAGTACACTCCATCGCATTAAAATCTGCTGAAATCCTCGAGAGGATTTATCCGCGGAAACGGTCC
The DNA here is from genome assembly GCF_905171775.1 of Rana temporaria. NCBI lineage: Eukaryota > Metazoa > Chordata > Amphibia > Anura > Ranidae > Rana > Rana temporaria. The sequence goes on from NC_053490.1 coordinate 438,816,391, forward strand.
GCTGGACCGTATTCGCGGATAAATTCTATCGTGTGTATGGGGCCTAACTCTTTGCAGACAACCTTTTTATTAGCATTGTCATCACCTATTATTTCCCTCCCCAACTTATATGCAATTTTACATCCATTCTCAGAGATCTCGGGTCTACAAATTAATCATGATAAGTCTAGGGCACTGAATCTCTCTCTATTGGAATCTACCCAGGAGACACTTAAGCGAACGTACCAATTTCGGTGGGAGCCAGAGGCTCTTTCCTATCTTGGAGTAAGTTTGACCTCATCCATTCAAATGTTCTATAGAAGGAACTACCCGGCATTGTTCAAACGCCTGACTGATGACCTTGCTAGGTGGTAGATTCATCCCCCGTCGTGGTTCGGCAGATTGCACTCAATAAAAATGAATATTTTACCAAAGGTTTTATAGTCCGATCTGACCTCCAAACATTCCAAAACAAAATTCTTCAGTTTATATGGGGTGATAAGAGGCCTAGGGTGAATCGTGGAACATTGTACACTCTGAAACAAAGAGGGGGTCTGGGACTGCCTGACCTGATAAAATACTTTCATGAGGCCCAGCTAGCCCAACTTACAAGGTTCCATTCCCAAAAACCTGCAGCCATTTGGATGACTATGGAATCATATTCCTGTCGTCTGGAACCTATTTCTCATATTATGTGGCTCCCGATGAAGGAGAGACCGATCATAATCTGCCCTACTCTTTCCTTTTTCACTGTAAATTTGGGACAGATTTTCAAGGTCCTGGAAATTTTAAATCCCCCCCCCCCCACGACCCGCTAGCCCCTCTACTGAAAAACAGGGACTTCACCCCGGGCCTCACTCCCTCTGTGTTTGAATTGTGGACTAACAAGGGCTTAATACGAATAGCTGATCTTTGTGACCATAAAGGGATATTATTGGAACAAACGTTAGTGGAAAAACATCAAATGCCAGTTACGGAATGTTTTAGGTATACTCAATTATGCCATTTTCTACAAAGTTTAGCCCGTAAAGGGGATCTATTAACTATGACTACCATGGAGCGTCTGTGCAGGCAATATGATAAAGTCAGAGGTCACATTTCCACTGTATAGGCTGTCCTGACACATGCCTTAACAAAACTAAGCTATATGCTTCAATGGGAGCAGGATCTTCAGGAAACGCTTGAGATTGATGAATGGCATAGGCTGTCGGAATCCGCATCTCGATCGCCTGTTAACACCTCTATTATAGAGGCTAACTATAAGGTCTTACTGAGATGATATATGGTTCCAGGCCAGACTGGCCACCTATATGCCTGGTGCCACTCCGGAGTGCTTTAGGGGATGTGGCCAGGATCCACCTATCATGTATGGTGTACATGCCCCAAAGTCAGAAGATTCTGGATCCGGGTGTATAATTTTGTCTACAACCTTACTCAGATCAATTTGGTTAAATCTGCAAAGCATGCGTTCCTGGGGGGCAGAGTGCCTGAGGCATCTGGATCCATGAGCTGATTACATTTATTTTTATCTCAGCTAAAATAACTATTGCGAGAAACTGGAAGTCCGCGGCCTTGCCATTCGATCAACTTAAACATAAACTGTCTTGGCTTATGTTGAACGAACGATTAACAGCGATTGCACAGGACAAGATGAAGTTGTTTCACAAAGTCTGGGACCCATGGATCGGCTACCTTACCAACGATCCCAGGACGAGTGCAACATAGTGGGGTCCCATAAACTGCTTTAAGAGGCACGGAGCATCAACCCTTTCCTTCCCTCCCCCGTTCTACTGATTCTTCCCCCCCCCCCCCCTGTGGGTTTGTTTTCCTTTTCTGCTTTACCTTCCTCTTCTCTATTTTCTTGAAGTATTATTGAGAAACGTCAATAATTGTTTCTTGTTTGCTAATGGGTTATGTATGCTATGATTGAGACCTATACCTCCAATTCCAATCTATCATGGAATGATAGATTGGGGAAAGGGGGGTGGAATTAGAGGTATAGGTATAGATTTGGGAGACTTATGCCTCCCAATATCCAGCACATATGTGCTCTCAATTCCCCCTTACTCCCAGCAAACTTCTTGTTCAATCCTCCATTATACCAATGCCTCCAGAACATCACAGCACAGTGTCACATTTACCATTCTCCTCCAGTCACAGGGCTCAGGCATCGGCGCACACTGTGGGTGGAGCGAGAGGGTTTGAGCCTGCCCACTTAGAAGACATGCACCGCCCCTCTCCTTGGATGTGCAGCAGGAGGGAGGTGGAGAGGGGCAGTTACAAGTGGCAGGTAAACTTTTTTGAAAATTCTAGCTGCCTTTAGTTTCAATTCTCAATACTGATCCATAACAAGTATGAAGTGAGTCAAGTAAAATCCCTCAATGCATATTTTTATCCAGGTCAAAGGCTCAGTATAGAATTGTATGAATACTGTATTCATTTGAATTATTCAGTTATATGAGAAAAGCAAACTACTGTTTTCTATTTGCACACGCTTAGGCATTTGAAGTAAACCAGAATTAGCTTTTACATGACTGAAAGATAAGGGCCCATTCATTACTGGATCCATATATTAATCTCAAACTAAATCCCATATTACATTCAGACTGTACAGGTATAAATAGATATGTAAAATCACTTGAGGTTTATTATATTGGTATGTAAAATTCAACACAAAACCTTAAAAGGTTTCAAGCTGATGCATCATTTGTTACCTTTGCACACTAATTTTCGTTCCATATGGTATGCCTAACACCATTACCTAAATATGTACTCGTTTACATCTCTTCACCACCATTCAGTTAATCTGTGCATTACATAGTTATGGCAAATATTAGGTTTGTATCCATTATTGATGCGTTTCACAGATTTAAAGTGAAACTGTAGTCCGAAAATTAATTTATTTTTGGCCACTTTAGGCTGGCTCCTTTTGCAGGTATAGCTATGTAAAACGTTTAGCTGGATTCAGGATGGCGGGCGCATAGTTGCGGCGGCGTAGCGTATGGCATTTACACTACGCCGCCGTAAGTTAGCGAGGCAAGTACATGATTCACAAAGTACTTGGCTGCTAAGTTACGGCGGCGTAGCGTAAATCGGGCGGGCGTAAGGGCGCCTAATTCAAATTCGACTGAGGGGGCGTGTTTTATGCTAATGGGGGGTGACCTGACGTAATTGACATATTTTACGAACGGCGCATGCGCCGTCCGTGTACATATCCCAGTGTGCATTGCGGCAAAGTACGCCGCACGGTCCTATTGGTTTTGACGTGGACGTAAATGACGTAAATCCCTATTCACGGACAACTTACGCAAACAACGTAAAATTTTCAAATTTCGACGCGGGAACGACGGCCATACTTAACATTACTATTCCAGCTATTTGATGGAATAACTTTAGGCCTGATAATGCGTTACGTAAACGGCGTATCTGTACTGCGTCGACCAGGCGTACATTCGTGAATAGGCGTATCTAGTGATTTACATATTCTACGCCGACCGCAATGGAAGCGCCACCTAGCGGTCAGCCTAAAAATTACACTTTAGGATACGACGGTGTAAGACACTTACGCCGCTCGTATCTGAGCCTAATTTAAGAGTATCTGGTTTCCAGAATACGCTTAAATTAGCGCCAGCGCACATTCAGACTTAGGCTGGCGTATCTACTGATACGCCAGCCTAAGTCTTTCTGAATCCACCTAATTGTCTCTACTGTTTCAAATCCAGTAATGCACTGCCTCACCGTGTTTTGCACATGCTCAGTTGATCTGCATTATAAGGCACTGTCCAGTTTGTAGAAGCCGACCTGCTGACAGGTTTAAAGTGGAATTAAACCCTCCTATCCTCTACAGCCAAGATAGCAAAGCTGCTTCTGTTTGATCTGCAACTGCCATGGTGCTGCACATGTGATAGGTTATGACATCAGCCATTTGATGGTGTCACAGTTTGGTTGAGGACACAAGCAAACGTGACCGTTGGCAATCCCGGCATTCCAGGAATGTAACTCATTTTTGAAACCATTGAATCTATACGTTTAGTTCCGCTTTATGATTTACTGCTGTTCAGGGGCTCTGGGCTTCAGCAAAATGGCAGCCTCCGGCAAGAAGAGACAGGAGCAATGCTGGAGGCAATTTACAGCACACACTAATTTTGGTAAAATAATTATTAATGTGGAATGTATGTTCATGGCTAAATAACATTATTTTTAGCAAGTTGTTATGTGTAAAGTTTTGCAATAGTATGTTTCATTGGGATAGGATGATGAAGTCTGTAACAGTTTTGTAGTGCAATGTGTGTTTGTATCATATCTAGAACTGCTTCAAAAACCATTTACTGGGTGTAATGGAGTAACCTGAAGATTCCCCACAGAAGACATATATACTCTCAATGACTAATGGCCTATACCCCAGTATCACTTCATTGCTTGAATGAACAAAGTTGGAAACATACAATCCCATGAGTCCACTCCTATAGCCATCAAACCATTGGGAACAGTGTACACCAACTTCTAGGGATAAAAGGACCATGCACCTCTACAGCGGTCGAAAAGGTGTTCCATAAAGTTCTGTGGGATATGGAAAGGAATTCTTCACTCCTCATTTATTGTTTTGTGTTAATTTTTTTTATATATAAATTAGAGGTCGACCGATATATCAGCCGATTATTTGGCAATTTTGGAGAAATCTGCATCGGCCGATTATTATCCAAATTAGGCCGATATTGAACACTGACCGCACCATGCCCACGTTCCTCCTCCACACTGTTGGCGGAGCAGCGCTGCGGTGTGTGAAACTGACATGTAACTGAATGGGGACAGAGAGTGAGAGAGAGAGGAGCTGTCAAAATTAAGCATTAATGTTGGGGGTGGGTGGGACCCAGCAGCTATCCAACACTAGCCAATGGGATGGGATTTGGGTGGGCTGCTACGTGTATGTGGCCCTGCCCCTTTCTTAAACAACCCAACCATTGGCTGGTGGATAGCTGCTGGGTCTCTCCCACCCCCCACATCACCAATGAATTTGATAGCTCCTCTCTCTCTCTCTCTGCATTCAGTTACATGTCAGTTTCACACAGTTACACTATCGGCTCAGTATGAAACCTGCCAGTGCCATCTGCCAACCAGTGCCACCTGCCAGTCAATGCCAGCCAGTGCCACCTGCCAATGCCATCTGCCAATCAGTGTCATCCATTGCCATCTTCCAACCAGTGCCACTTTCCAGAGCCAACCAATGGCACCTGTACTGTACAATACATCTAGTGTGTGGTAAAGTGACAGGGGGGGGGGGGTGGAGTGGGTGAGTTTATGAGACAAAAGCAAAAAAAAATAAAAAATATTGGCCGCAAAAATCGGCATAATATATCGGCCACCACGATTTCTAATTATCGGCATCGGCCAGAGAAAAACCCATATTAGTCGACCTCTAATATATACAGTGTGTGTGTGTATATTATATATATATATATATATATATATATAGTCCAGATGTAAGTTATGATTTATTTTGAGTTTTCACATGATTAGATAATTGAAGATGGACAACCCCTTTAGTAAATCAACCCAAGAGGGCTAGGAGGATAAATAGCTTTTTTAAGATGCAACAACTGATTGAAGATGCAATGTGCGGAACATACATTAATAAACATCCTTTCAAAAAGCTAACAGCTGACGCTTTTATCTGCTGCTGGTTCTCACTTCCTGCTTTGACAGTTTCGGTCCCCACTGCCAGTTGGGAACCAGAGTGGTTTATGATCATTTATTTAGGTATGCTAATTGTTTATAAAGATATTGTCGATTAACTGATGCATGTTGACACTCCTATTTTTAGCCTGGGTATGTAGGCATCAATTGCCTCTACTCATGGAAGAGTTACGATAATTATAAGAGTCGGTTCACACAGGGGCGGCACGACTTTGGGGGCGACTCGGCAAGGCGTCCTGAAGACGACTTCAGAGGCGACTTGCAAAATGACTTCTGTATAGAAGAACCTTTTTCTAAGTCAAGGCGACTTGCGTCGCTCCTATTAGAACGGTTTTATTGAATACAATGGGACGCGACTTGTCAGGAGGCTGAGTCGCCTGACGAGTCGCCCAGTGTGAACCGGCTCTAAATGTGCAAAAAGATTCGGTGGTCAATGTGCAATTTGCAGATTTATGACTGTCCCTTCAAATGTTATACATGGTGTTGTGTTTCCATTCAACTTTATAAATACTGTTCCTTCTTATAGCTGTTTGAATAATGGTGTTTTTGTTAATTCGTTCTGACCATGACACTACAAGACCATTATGTGGGTACAATGCCTTGTTTTTTTTGTTTTTTTTATAGCATTGCATCATAATTCTCCAGTTAGGAGCATACTTTGTCCTTTAGTTAGGAGCTAAACAATGCATGATGATTGTGTTCTTACTCTATCCCATCCTCTGCATTGTCACTTAACTGATACCATATACAGATCAAGCTTGCATTGTACATTCCAGTGGAGTTTCTGGCATACTTGTGTGGGAGCTGCTCTGTTTAGAAACAGGAGCATTAAAGCAGAACTTCCAGAGGCAGACGTTCCACTTGTCCACCTCTTTCCGCCCCCCCCCCCCCAATCTCTTTTGGATACATTTGGGGGGGAGGTTGGGGAGCGAGTACCTAGGTTTGGCAGGTATCTTCTCCCACTTACTGAAATGTGGCTGTAGAGAGATGCTTCTCAAGTGTTTTCATGGCCACTATATACCAAAACACATGGATCTGCTAATTATTCTTTTATGTAGCATTTCATGCAGCCATAGAAAATAAGCTATACCCGAGCTATAAGAATAACATGAATATAGCAATAACGTGAATTGGATGCAGGATCCCAGCATCCAATTCACAATAGCAGGAGATTTTGACTGGCTCTCTATGGAGCCGGTTCACATATTTCCCCTGTGGTTCCAGTGTGAATTTGCACAGGTTCGAGTTCAGCCAAAAATTCGGACTGAAATCGGACCTGAAACAGTGAACCGGGATGCACCGGACCCCTGCTGTGAGCCGCATGCGAAGGTGAACCCAGCCTAAAGCTGGAATCTTTCCTGAACCTGGACCAGCTGATTGACGTCAGCCGACGAGAAAAATGGCCATTAAAAATTTAGAACCTGCTCTATTTTAACGACGGGGGAAAAAAACGCGCATGCTCAGAAGCAAGTTATGAGAAGGGAAATTTGCATAATCAGCCCAAAAGGTGGCGCCATTCGATTGGAACTTCCCCTTTATAGTGCCGTCGTACGTGTTGTACGTCACCGCACTTTGCTCAAGCATTTTTTATTACAGTCCTGTGTCCGCGGCATTACTCTTTTTGCTGTCCTTAGCAATTTTTTTAAAAACATTTTTAATAGGATATGCAAGTTTAAAAAAAAGGCTTGATTTATTTACAAGTACTGTATACTTTGTACCGAAAATTCTAGTTAAAGTGGTTGTAAATCCTATAAAAAAATAAACAAAAAAAACCCCCTGCAATACACAGCCATAATGAGCTAGTAAGTCATTATGAATCACTTACCTTAGATCGAAGCCCCCACAGTGGTCCTCGTAGCCCCCTCTGGCCAGCGACATCTCTCCCGGAGCGACTTCCAGGTATCGCGGGCTCCGGCGATGTGATTTGCCGGAGCCGCAATGATGTCACTCCTGTGCATGCGCCGTTGCTTCAGTTTGCTTTAGTGCGCATGTGCCAATGACATTGTATATCTCCTAAACCGTGTAGGTTTAGGAGATATCCTGGATAGCAACAGGTAAGCCTTACTATAGGCTTACCTGTAGCATAAAGTGGTTTGTAAAGGGTTTACAACCACTTTAACAAAAAATTGTCACTGGTCAAACTGGAAAAAAATGTATTTTGTTTGTTTTCTTTCTCTGTCTTCAAAATAGCAAGAAAATTATATAACATTTCCAAAAAAATATCATTGACCTCCAGCTGAAATATAGAAATGTTTCTGGAGCTCAGCTGGTTTATATTAATAGCTGTAAAAGTCATCATTGCGCTGTAAGGAATGTTAAATATGGACATGACACAGTCCTTTAGCAAAAGTCGAAATACAGATATATAATGGCACTCTTTATGTGTTGCCATGTTTTTATACTTTTTAATTTTGATAGCATGGCTGTTTAGAAAAATCATGTTGATCTACACTTCTACAGCAAAATTACATATAACTCTGCACTGATTATCTACTATACTGTAACAACAGCAATACTGGTGCTATCTGCCCCCTGCTGGGCTCTCTACAGACATACACAAAGAGTCAATGATTTAAACCAAAAAAGGTCCATTATAGCTATTTTTTATAAGCAGCACATATCACGCTTCATAAAGAGAGAAATGGATGCATCATGCATTAGCTGTAGTTTTGTGACTTCTACACAGTTGCCTTATTTCAGCCTACCAACTTTCACTTCTGAAACCGAAAACATGTCTGGTACAGGCAGCTGGCAATGCACTAGTAGATTTTTGAATGAATATTCATATGAAAATTCTCAGTACATTCAATGACTTGACGAGTGGCATTCAAAAGTACTTAAAAATGTGTTTGCTTTAAAGCGGGAGTTCACCCAAAAAAAAAAAATTTTACCCTTAGATTGATGCTCATTTTGTCAAGGGGAATCGGCTAGTTTTTTTAAAATCGAAGCAGTACTTACCGTTTTAGAGAGCGATCTTCTCCGCCGCTTCCGGGTATGGTCTTCGGGTCTGGGTGTTCCTATTTGATTGACAGTCTTCCGACAGGCTTCCGACGGTCGCATCCATCGCGTCACGAGTAGCCGAAAGAAGCCGAACGTCGGTGCGGCTCTATACGGCGCCTGCGCACCGACGTTCGGCTACTTTCGGAAAATCGTGACGCGATGGATGCGACCGTCGGAAGCCTGTCGGAAGACTGTCAATCAAATAGGAACGCCCAGACCCGAAGACCCATACCCGGAAGCGGCGGAGAAGATCGCTCTCTAAAACGCTAAGTACTGCTTCGATTTAAAAAAAACTAGCCGATTCCCCTTGACAAAATGAGCATCAATCTAATGTTAAAAATTAACATTTCCGGGTGAACCTCCACTTTAAGGGAGCACTTTAGGCAAAACTGAGGGAGGGTTATAATTAATGTTGGTCCATTTTTCCCACATCCTTACAAATTAAAGGAATTATCTGGAGTCTTCCAAGCCACCAGAACTAGTGTCCTCATTAGAAGATTCCCCCTTTATTACTTTTCTGGTGACAACCCAAAATTTGAGATTTTCTTTTACTTTCAATGATAATGGTAAATGGTCCTGTCAGGGGAGAAATGCCTGACCGTCTGTTCCGATCAGTAATTTCCCCTAGTGAGTCCACCCCCCCCTACAGTTAGAACACACCCAGGGAACCTACTTAAGCCCTTCCCTGCCCCCTAGTGTTAACCCTCTTCCCTGCCAGTGGCATTTTTATAGTAATCAATGCATTTTTATAGCACTGATCGCTATTAAAATGCCAATGGTCCCAAAAATTTGTCAAAAGTGTCCGCCATAATGTCGCAGTACCGAAAAAAAATCGCTGATCGCCGCCTTTACTAGTAAAAAAAATATATTAATAAAAATGCCAAAAAACTACCCCCTATTTTGTAAACACTATTACTTTCGCGCAAACCAATCAATAAACGCTTATTGCAATTTTTTTTTTTGACGAAAAATATGTAGAAGAATACGTATCGGCCTAAACTGAGGAAAAATAATTGTTTTTTTATATATATATTTTTGGGGGATATTTATTATGGTAAAAAGTAAAAAATATTCATTTTTTTCAAAATTGTCGCTCTATTTTTGTTTATAGCGCAAAAACTAAAAACCGCAGAGGTGATCAAATACCACTAAAATAAAGCTCTATTTGTGGGTAAAAAAAGTCGCCAATTTTGCTCTGGTCTTTGACCAGCAATATGGTCCGGGGCTTAAGTGGTTAACATTCTGTTTTGGACGAATGGACTTTCCTGAAGTCGAAGTTAAAAATTCGATCATTTAAGAAAAAATGTCCATCCTGAAGGATAATTGAACAGGTGGGGAGATTGGTGGGACTTTAAATGAAGCACCCTGCTAAAAATAAAAATGCATTTATGTTTATTGAGTCCTGATACAAAATTATATGATGGTAATAGCTATAATAGTGATAATATTGGGTAACAATTTAATAGTACATACGTATACATATATATATATATATATTCCAACATAGATAGGGATTGTAAATAAATACATATAACCATATATTGTCATAGGCCTTTAAAGGAGAACTTCACTTTCAGAACATGTAACATGTTCCAGCTCTTGCAGCTCTCCCCCTGTCCCTGTGACAGCAGGGCCACGTAATTTTTTACAGTTTCCTGTGGGAGGGTGGGGTTCAGGCCTGCCGCTGGTCAGGTGCAGAAGGAGGGGGCAGAGGAAGCTCAGGGACAAGTGTGTGCGGTGATGTGGAAGCGATTGCAAGATGGAGGAGGGGGAGAGGAGGACCAAAGCCTGCAGGCACCTACGGGGGTCAGTGTGTGATAGCTCTGTGGGGCAGTCAGACAATCACTCTATGGAGAGTCGCTGATGTAAGGGGCAAGTGGAAACCCTAAGGTAGGGGGGATCCTGATATACAGGGTCCCCCTTATATTAATGTCCTGACTCCCCTCTTACATCAGTGAACCCATTTACCTTGGTGTATTCACTCTGCAGACTCTGGTATAAAGGGGAGCTCTGATGTAAGAGCACCCCCTTACCCAGCATTTCCCCTTATCTCCGAGTCAACAAAGTTCACACTTACAGTGCAAGAGAAAACTTAACATAGTCTGAGGTAAGGAGGAACTCTGCAAACTCTAATGTAAGGAGGGATCTCTGGTGACTAGAGATGGGCTGAACACCCCCCCCCCCCTGCTTTGGTTTGCGCCAGAACTTTCGAACATTCTAAAAACTTGGAGCCAAAAACAAAGAACTCCATTACAGCCTATGGGACCTGAACTGGAAAAATCCAAAGTGCCCAGTGCAAGTAATTGGGCCTACAAGGGGTATGAAAAAAAAACGTTTTTAAAAAAAGATGATTTTTAAATGAGCAATGATTTAAAGTGAAAAGTGGCGCATCTGTACTGTCTGTATGATGAGGCGACAATTTTCTGCACTTGGAAAAAAGATCATTTTTAAATGAGCAGTGATTTAAAGTGAAACTAGAAAAATGATAAATTAATTTAAATATGGTGCCTAGGGGTCCCCTTAGTCTTCCTGAACAGTGGCGCATCTGTACCGTGTATAAAACCTGCTGCAGCAAAAAATATTTATAAAGAAAAAAAATGACATTTTCTCTGCAAGCTTTCTTCATTTTGTAAACAACAACTTGGGAAGCTAGGGCCAGATCCACAAAGAGCCGGCGTAACGTAAAAATTCCCATTTAAGTTACACTGCCTTAAAATTTCTACCTAAGTGCCCGATCCACAAAGCACTTACCTAGAAATTTTCGAGTGTGTAACTTAAATTCCGCCGGCGCAAGGCGTTCCTCTTCAAATGGGGGCGATTCCCATTTAAATTAGGCGCGCTCCCGCGCCGGCCGTACTGCGCATGCTCGTGACGTAATTTTCCCGACGTGCATAGCGCGAAATTACGTTACGCCGAGCTTTGTGGATCGCGACGGGTCAATAAAGTTGCGTCGGTAAAAAAAAAAGATATGGCGAAAAAAAAAAAATTTAAAACAAAAAAAAAAAACGCGTCGCTGGACAGAAGGGTCTGCTTTTACAAGGTGTAAACAGTTTACACTTTGTAAAAGCAGCCCTAATTTTACACATGCAACTTAATACTTACGGAGAAAAAACGAAGCGTAAAAGCTTCGTGGATCTCAGTAAGTGCCAATTTGCATACCCTGAAGCGGCATTTCGATGCGAAATGCCCCCAGCGGCGGATGCGGTACTGCATCCTAAGATCCGGCAGAGTAAGTCCCTTACACATGTCGGATCTTCTGTCTATCTCTTGGAAACTGATTCTGTGGATCAGTTCCAAAGATAGAAACAGGGATACGACGGCGTATCAGTAGATACGCCGGCGTATCCCTTTTGAGGATCTGGCCCCTAGTCTGTATGATGACACGACAATTTAGTGCACTTGGAACAAGATTAGAGATTTTTTGGATAAATTCTGGCAGACTTTGGATAGAGTTAGGCCCCGTACTCACGACCAAACATGTCTGCTGAAACTGGTCCGCGGACCAGTTTCAGCAGACATGTTTGGCCGTGTGTAGGCACGAGCGGACCATTTTCGGGCGGATCGGACAGGTTTCCCCGACATGTACGGTCGTCTGTACAGACCTACCGTACATGTCCGGCCGCCCGCCATCCCTCGCATGCGTCGAATGACTTTGACGCATGCGTGGAAGCATTTTAAAGGCAGGCCGCCCACGTCGCCGCGTCATTGTCGCGAGGACACCGAGTCATCGCGGACACGCCCCGCATATTGTTTATATGGTATCTGTTCGATGGTGTGTACAGCCATCGAACAGATGTCCCCGGGCAGACATGTCCGATGAAAACGGTCCGCGGACCGGTTTCATCGGACATGTCTGCTCGTGAGTACTCGGCCTAACAGGTTCAGAAAAAATGGGCCTTGGGTGTTGGCGGTGCCTTCACACCGTAACCTTATAGAGGTACTCTTGATGAAAGCAAGAATTGGCCTTACTGTAAAAAAAAATTATTATATGCCCCAGTCAAATAACGGCTAAAGAATTGGGTTATGGATGTTGGTGGAGCCTTCAAACCGTAACCCTGTTGAGGTACTCTTGATGAAAGCAAGAATTGGCATTGCTGTAAAAAATTGAAATTATTATTATTCAGGATTGTTATAGCGCCGACAGTTTATGCAGCACTTTACAACTTGAGGGTAGACAGTACAAATACAATACACTTTAATACAGTAGGAATCAGAGCGCCCTGCTCATTAGAGAAAATTACAGTAGCTCACAAAAGTGAGTACACCCCTCAAATTTTTGTAAATATTTTTTTATTATATCTTTTCATGCGACAACACTGAAGAAATTACACTTTGCTACAATGTAGCGTAGTAAGTGTACAGCTTGTATAACCGTGTATATTTGCTATCCCCTCAAAATAACTCAACACACTAATATCACATTAATATCTAAACCACTGGCAACAAAAGTGAGTACAACCTAAGTGAAAATGTCCAAATTAGGCCCAATTAGCCATTTACCCTCCTCTGTGTCATGTGGCTCGTTAATGTTACAAGGTCTTAGGTGTAAATGGGGAGCAGGTGTGTTAAATTTGGTGTTATCGCTCTCACTCTCTCATAATGGTCACTGGAACATGGCACCTCATGGCAAAGAACTCTCTAAGGATCTGAAAAAAAAGAACTATTGCTCTACATAAAGATGGCCCAGTCTGTAAGAAGATTGCCAAGGCCTTGAAACTGAGCTGCAGCACGGTGGCCAAGACCATACAGTGGTTTAACAGGACAGGTACCACTCACAACAGGCCTTGCCATGGTCGACAAAAGAAGTGCACGTGCTCGGCGTCATATCCAGAGGTTGTCTTTGGGAAATAGACGTATGAGTGCTGCCAGCATTGCTGCAGAGGTTGAAGAGGTGGGGGGTCAGCCTGTCAGTGTTTAGAACGTACTCCGCACACTGCATCAAATTGGTCAACAGGGCTGTCATCCCAGAAGGAAGCATCTTTTAAAGATGATGCAAAAGAAAGGCCGCAAACAGTTTGCTGAAGACAAGCAGACTAAGGACATGGATTACTGGAACCATGTTCTGTGGTCTGATGAGACCAAGATAAATTTATTTGGTTCAGATGGTGTCAAGCGCGTGTGGCGGCAACCAGGTGAGGAGTACAAAGACAAGTGTGTCTTGCCTACAGTCAACCATGGTGGTGGGAGTGTCATGGTCTGGGCCTGCATGAGTGCTGCCAGCACTGGGGAGCTACAGTTTATTGTGGGAACCATGAATGCCAACATGTACTGTGGCATACTGAAGCAGAGCATGATCCCCTCCCTTCAGAGACTGGACCGCAGGGCAGTATTCCAACATGATAACGACCCCAACACACACCTCCAAGATGACCACTGCTTTTCTAAAGAAGCTGGGGGTAAAGCTGATGGACTGGCCAAGCATATCTCTAGACCTAACCCCCATTGACCATCTGTGGGCCATCCTAAAACGGAAGGTGGAGGAGCGCAAGGTCCAACAACAACCAGCTCCATAATGTCAAGTCATAATGGAGGAGTAAAAGAGGACTCCAGTGGTAACCTGTGAAGCTCTGGTGAACTCCATGCCCACGAGGGTTAAGGCAGTGCTGGAAAATAATGGTGGCCATATAAAATATTGACACTGTGGGCCCAATTTGGACATTTTCACCTAGGGGTTTACTCACTTTTGTTGCCAGCGGTTTAGACATTAATGGCTGTGTGTTGAGTTATTTTGAGGGGACAGCATTTGTACACTGTTACACAAGCTGTATACTACTTTACATTGTAGCAAAGTGTAATTTCTTCAGTGTTGTCATATGAAAAGATATAAAATATTTACAAAAATATGAGGGGTATACTCACTTTTGCGAGATACTGTGTATGCATCTGTCTAACACGTGTGGAAAAATTGGTCCATGGGTGTTAATTGTGCCCATGAAACCTATACCAAAACATTTCTTCCAGATAAAATCAACACCCACAAAGCTAGGTAGCCTAGACAGTCTTGCAGAGATTCCACATCCCAAAAACACTTAATCGGCGACATCGGCATCAGGGGCCTTGATAGCGGCTGCTAAACCAGGAATGATTCATTTTGATAAATGTCAGCCGGTCAAGGGAGTCTGTGGACATACGCAGGTTTTAATCTGTCACAAAACCTCCGGCAGCACTGAATACCCATTCAGAAAGCACGTGGGATGCAGGGTAGCTCAATTGCATACTGGGCAAGTTTTGGCCAGCGGTCTATTCACATGATCCAGTAACCCAGTGGATCATCGACTGGAAATCTCTCTATGTCTGTTTTCACCCCTAGATAAGCTCCCACCATATGATGCAGATGCTACCGAGGGGTTGTGAAAGCTGACAACTCTAGGCGCCAAGGACTAAACAACCTTTGAAATGCATCACTGAGGTTGCCCCCTTCTCCACTGCTTTTCGGTTGATCAACAGAAGCCTCAAAACTAGCTTTTCTATGAGACTGTAACCTACCAGAGTCTGGAAAGGCATAACATAAACTCCTCTTTAAGGTATCCTCAAGATATTTCATCCTCTGCTCCCTCTGTGGGGACGGGATGAGGGTTGCCAACCAATAATGATCCTTTTCCTTGATGCCACAAATTCTTGGGTCCTTTTGCAGGCTTTGAAGAATAAGGGAGCCCATGCACCGCAAGTTTGCAGAGGCATGAAAAGCAGAGTCCTCGTGGTCACTGAGGATTACTGCCATCTCCCAGCCACGTACACACACTCCTAAACCTTGTGGAAGCCTTCTCAGAAGAGCGGAAGCTGTTATAGCTGCAAAGGGTGGGCCAACTCAATATAGAACCCTACAGACTAAGACTGGGATGCTGGTAAAGTTCATGTGTGTGTAAAGGTAGGCGTCCCAATACATTTGGTAATATAGTGTATGTCTTCCTCTGCTTCAATGCCTCCAAAGCTGCCATAATCCTCCTCCTCCCCCTCTCCTCTTGTGTGTTCTGTGGCGTCACAAGAATGGTGTCTGCAAAAAGCAGGCCTTGAGAGGACAAGATGTTCTCCTCTTCCTCCCGCTACACTCTACCTCGAGTACCCTGTTCATAATGCCATGCAGAGTCTGCTCCAGCAGGAACACAACAGGGATTGTGTCACTGATGCATGCATTGTCACGGCTCACCATCTTTGTCTCCTCCTCAAATGGTGACAGTACAGTGCATGCATTCTTTATCAGCAGCCATTGGCATCAGGAAAAAAAGCTGAGCCGCCCTCAGCTTTTTTTCCTGATTCCCAATGGTTGCTGATAAAGCCATACTCACAAGGTACTCTTTGAAGGCCCTCTGCTGCATGTGAAGCCGCTGCAGCATTGGCAAACTTGAGTTCCACCTGGTGGGCATGTCACAAATAAGGCAGCTTATGGGCAGGTGGAATTCCCACTGAATTTCAGCCAACCAAACACTGGCTGTGTATGACCACCTGAAATAGCTACAGACTCTCCTGGCCTGCCTTAGAAGATCTTGCAACCCTGGGTACTTGTTTAAGAAATGCTACACCACCAAATTGAGGACATGTGCCAGGCCTGACACGTGTCAATTTTCCCTGTCGAAGGGTGGACAGGAGGTTAGTGCCATCATCACACACCATCGTTCCTAACTCAACCTTCCGTGGTGTGAACCACCTCTGGGCCTGCCCCTGCAGAGCTAAAAGAACTTCTGCTCCGGTGTGACTCCTGTCCCCTACACAGACTAGTTTAAGCACTGCATGGAATCTTTTAGCCTAATGCCCCGTACACACCATCACTTTATGTGATGAAAAAAAACGACGTTTTAAAAAACGTCACTTTAATTGACCGTGTGTGGGGGAAAACGTCGTTTTATGTCTTGTAAAAAACGACCAAAAAAAATTGAAGCATGCTTCAATTTTATGTGTCGTTTTTCAAAACGTCGTTTTTTACTTCACAGAAATTGACCGTGTGTAGCAAAAAACGTCATTTAAAACAACGTTTTTTCATCCACGCATGCCCAGAAGCTAGTTATGAAGCGAGCTTCAATGGAAAAACGTGGTTGAACGTAACCTCACTTTGCAAGATCATTGTGAGAAAACGATGGTGTGTAGGCAACTTCGTCTTTGAAAATGGAAGTTTCAAAAACGTCATTTTTTACTTCACAGAAAGTGTCGTTTTTTTTCATCACATAAAGTGATGGTGTGTACGCGGCATTAGTTGCAAGCAGAGTTACCCGGTGTGCTGTGAATAAAATATATCATCTCTGACTATGCTTGCTGGACCAAGATTCAGCAGTAAGGTGAACCTTATGGCTGACTGCCTTGCCAATGATCCCACAACATTGCCTTCCACGTGAAGGTACAAAACTAGAGTGGCCTTGCTTGCAAAGAAATAACAACTGAAAACCTGCCATTGTTGTACAGCACATTCTGCAAATTCACGGAAGAATCCACCAGATGGAAAGCCAGCAGCTTGGACAAGCTGGAATTTAGACGCATGTGGGTGGGTGGCAGTGACTGTATTTTTTTTTTTTTTTTGCTGCAGCAGCTGGGGCAGAGAAATTTGCTTGCTATACTCTAAAGCTGCCAGTGTGTTGCTGGCAGATGTGATGCAAGGACCTGTGACACCCTTCACTATACCATCATCCCTGTCAGTGGAGGCTGCTGAGAGGTCATGAGATATATCCGGAGTATGCCTGAAAGGTGAGGAGGAGAACAATTGTGTCCCTTTTGTGTGGCTTTTAGGTGCGCTTGTCAACAAACGTAGTGGTGGGAGGTTAAATGCCTTGTCAAGCATGTGGTACCCAAATAGTTGGTGTTTTTACCACGCTTTATCTGCTTGAGGCAAAGTTTTCAAATTGCAACAGTGTGATCGGCTGCACATGTGCTAAAAAAGGGCCAGACAGCTGAGCTGCGGGAAGTGGACCTGGAGATAACAGCTGCACAATCCAATGGAATAGGGTGGCTGCTCTCCACTCTTCCATGATGGCTGCCTCTGGAAAACATCCTGCCTCATTGGGGTTATGCCTCCCCCTCACTTTCCTCATCTGCTCTATCCGGCACCCAAGTCGCATCATTGGCCTCCTCCTCATCATCCCCTCCATCCTCATCATCACTAAAGCCAACTTGGCAATACGCTGCGGCTGGGGGAACATGACTGGCAATTTGTTGTTTATCAGTGTTCTCCCCTCTCTGTAGACTCCTTTTCCTACCTTCCTCAACCTCAGAGTCAGAACCAACATCAGGAACAAGTAATGTCTGTGCATCATTAAGGAGCAAGTGGTTGGTGCTGTGTTCAAATAACTCTGCTGACTCCTCCATGCAGAATGCTGGGGCTATGGCAGGAGTAGCTGTGCACTACGAAGCAGAGTAAGCTGCTCTGGCAGCTGTGGTGGACTGAGCACTAGTCTCTGCTTGGGCGAGGGAGGATGAGGATGGTTTAGTAAGCCAGTCCACCACCTCCTCTTCATGCTGTGGCTGTATGGCACCGGCAACCTCACTAAACAGAGAAAGTGGTGCCCTGCCCTAACCATGTCCATCTTTGCCTGTGGACACAGTCACTGCTGGCCCCTTCACAGTGGCATGGGAACGTCTTCCTCTCCTTGTTGGCCTTTTAGACATGATGGGGGGGGGCTTGTTACCGAAATGTAATAGAGTTGAGAAAATGTGTACTTGGATGCACTTTAATCAATGGAAAGTGGTGTTTGGTGCACTTTAACTTGAGGACTGCCAGTGACAGAAATATACTGCAGTAAAACTGCACTGACACGCTACAATATACTGCAGTAAAACTGCACTGATGCACTACAATATACTGCAGTAAAACTGCACTGATGCACTACAATATACTGCAGTAAAATGCACTGAGGCACTTTAATATAATGCAGTAAAAATGCACTGATGCACCTTAATATACTGCAGTAAAATGCACTGATACACCTTAATATACTGCAGTAAAACTGCACTGACACACTTCAATATACTGCAGTAAAACTGCACTTCAATATACTGCAGTAAAACTGCACTGACAGCCCAACAAACAGTCAAACGACCTGACAATTCTGGAGTTCGCTGAATGGGCAAAAAGCTAATGTTTGGTCTGAACTTATGCTTGGCCTGAACTATTTGCCCAAGACTACTAGTAACCAGAGAACCTCTTACACCATAGTTCCCCTTTAAATCTGGGTCCGCAGAGTTCCCCTTTAGCTCAGGGTCCGCAGAGTTCCCCTTTAGATCAGGGTATGCAGAGTTCCCCTTCACATAGGGGTCCGCAGAGTTCCCCCTTGCACTGTAAGGCAAAGATGGAAACTTTGATGTAAGAGGGGGATTCTAATGTAAGTGTAGGAAGGGGGTCTGCTGCAGAACATGTACAAAGGTCCCACTGCAGAACCGTAATAATGGGCCCCAGGTTTGGGTGGAGGGCCCCTTAATTTTTTTTTACACTGACATTTCTAGTTATGCCTCTGCCGCACCGCTTCTGCCGCAAACATTCCTAAAGGCTTAGAGGAGTAAAAAGGGAACCCGGAGTCGGAGTAGCAGGCGCTGTCCAGCCTGACCTGCCTGGTGAGCAGAGAGGACCTGGAGTGGACTCTCAGCCTGAGATTGGGAGGAGGGAGGGAAGAGCGGGAGTGGGGCTGCACCATGGGCCTCTGGGTTTTACTTGCCCTGGGCCAAAAGTTGGCAGTCAGCCCCTGCTGTCTGTGCCCCTGTTAGTGAGATTTATCCTCTTTACTGTTATCATCAAAAGTGAAGGAAAATCCCAAACTTTGGATGGATACCATACCAGTAATAGAAGGTAAATCTTTCAATGGGGACACTGGTGCTGCTGCTGCTGACACCCCAGGATTTTCTCAATTTGGAGGGATTTCCTTTCACTTCCTGTTTTGGCTATGGGAAAGGAAGTGAAAGGAAATCTCCCCTATGGTAAGGTGACCAGATTTTTAATATGAAATCCAGGGACATATTTTTTTACTAGCAATGGCGGCAATCAGTGACTCTTTGCCTGCCGCTGCCGCCGCCCGCCTCAGAGCCTCTCAAGTCTTATGCGGCGTACACACGATAATTTTTCGACATGAAAAAAACGTTGTAAAAAATGTAATTTAAAATGATCGTGTGTACGCGGCATAACTATCCGGGCCCCGGCTACTACTCGGTGGGGAGCGGAGGAAGATCACTCCACCAGGGAAGGCAAGGAGATAAACAGGCAGGCAGGCTGGGACTTGACCCAAGGCAGAAGAACATACGATCGGAGCTGAATGGGCATGCACCCGAAACTGAAGAAATATTCCCTCCACTCCAAACAGCACATGATCATCAGAACGGGGCACAGATAATGGAAAAAAATAGACCCCCCTAAGCTGGTAGGAGCGGCGGAGCGGGGGTGCGTAATTCAGATTTTCTTTATTAATTTTGCACTGACTGTCTTTGAAATTGCCCCAGCCCCTGTTCAAATCCAATCCGGGGACAAAACTGGGGACAGACTTGGTCCGGGGACAATGTCCTCAATCCAGGGACTGTCCCCTGAAACCGGGGATGTCTGGTCACCCTACCCTATGGGACACAGATGGAAAAAACACTGACTGGGATTATAACCCTCCCTCTAGGTCTATTTCATCCAAAAAAAAAGAAAAATTGCTTTTAAATCGAACCTAAGGTCCAGTAAGGTTATAAAAACCCCTCGTGTGTTACTACTCCCAGCATTACTGATCCTGTTACACAACTATAACGAAACTATATCACGTTTGCTTGCATTCATTTGCCACAGCACAACACATAGACACCCTAACCCTATAATACACTGGCCACGCCCTGCGTGCCCTTTCGTCACTTCCACATTTGGTGAGTGCCATGATTTCATTGGTGTAACGAGAGGCCAGTCGCTGCCTTGCACTTCCGGGTCACAGGTTGATCGTGTGTTCCGCGTTCCTCCGCCGTCTGTGTTCTGGGAGGAAGTTGGGCCTGGCAAGCGGGAGAGACGAAACGAGGCCGGAGAGCCAGGTGTGTGATCCCCGCAGGGGAAGCAGGCTGGTGGGGTGATTTGGGGCCGCTGAATCGTTTGACTTGCACGGAGCGGGCTCAGGCCTGAGGCCTAAAGTGCGGGGGAAACTGAAAGCGGCCCGGTATGAGTGTAGCACGTCCTATGTTATTGTACGGGGTGGCTGTGTAAATACGGAGCCCTGAGGGAGGGGAGGACATGCTGGTTGTCTGCTAGGCCTGAGCTCCATATAGGGGGCGCCGTGTGCTCGCTGTGAGGCCGGATCTCCATGTGTTGTTATCTGGATACAGGGAGTGAGGAGAACGTTGGCTTTGTGGATGTTCTGATCCCAGCCGACCTTCCATCGTGAGAACCAGCCAACGGCTACACCCTGCCGTCCTCCTAGGTGGACAGTTGCTCTTCAGTTTTCTCCATCACTTTGATTTATTTTTCAAATGAAAGTGCTGGAACTTTACCATACTTCTTTACCCATTACAGTGATCAGTATTGTGTTCTGCTAGCTGTGTAATCTACATTTTATTTTTATAATGCTCCATTAATTACTTGAGACCAGCTTGACCAGCAAATGGTTGCCGACGTTGCGTTTTGTGACGCTGACCATACACGCAAAGATCTCTGGTTAGGCCGGGTTCACATATGTACGAATTGGATGTGTTTCCTTGTATCCAATTTGCAGGACACGCACGTGTAACTGGCTCTCAATGGAGCGGGTTCACACAGGTCTGGGGCAGCTGCGCTCCACATTCCAAAAGGGTCCTGTGCGTGTTCAGGTCCGGTTCAGATGTGAGTTCAGGCAAAAATTCATGCCTGACATTCACCTGAACGGGTGATCGGAAGCGCACAGGACCCAATGCTGTGAGCCGGCCTCAGAGGGTAACTCCACTTTCATGGTAAGAAAATATATAGAGTAGAGCTGCACGATTCATTCATTCAGAGCTGCACGATTCTAGGTAAAATGAGGATTGCAATTTTTTATTTTTATATTTTTTGCTTAGAATGAAGATCTGCTGCATCATGGTTTACCCACACCGTGAGTGCAGTGCAATGTATCTGCAGCTTCCCTGCACTTATAGACTTCTATTTTATCCTGTGGGTTTGCTGCACTTTCTGAAAGCACATCGAAACCCCTGAATGCAGGAGTTTTGGTGCACCTCCAGAAAAGTGCACCACACCTGCATAATATAATAGAAGTCTATGGCAAAGCTAACCCAGGAAAGTTGCAGATGCACTGCACAAATCAGTGTGAAAGTAGCCTCGTGTAAGGGGCTTGGAACAGTAAGGGTTATTTACATTTGCAGTCTGGGGGGTGGTGAAAAAAACAGTAGTTAATACTAAGGATGAGCTCTGGCGTGTTCGCATAGTACACGTGCAGAGCCCGCCAGGAAGTGTGCACAGCGCTGCGCTAATCACAGCCAGGGAGACATTTCACGATCCCTGCAGCCGAGCATCGGGACAATGTCTCCCTGACTGATTGGCGCAGCGCCGTGCACACTTCCTGGCAGGCTCTGCACGTGTACAATGCGAACACGCCAGAGCTCATCCTTAGTTAAGACAGTGGCCAAGAGTGTACACATGCCCCTGCAGGAGGTTGGTGGGTGTAGCTGACAAGCATGATCCATTCAAGTGAATGAGGCCCTTCAACCTTGTGCGATACAGCAAACAAAAGGTTAAAGCAGGCAGCATTGTGTTGCTTTCATTGCCACCAGTTTTAACCCCTTGGACCCGACAGAAGCATAACGTTGCGTGGCACTTGCAGAGTGGTCCCATTTATTTAAATGGGTCGCGATTGGCGGGCTGTTGCACCCACCATAAGCAACAGGGGGCATGTGTACACATTTGGATGCTGCCTCAGCAACTAAAGAGGGTAGCGATTGGGGGGGGGGGGGGGTTTGGGTTGACATATGTTGCCTCCTCACCCCCTGATTTAAACCCATATTTGCTGTGCTATGCACGCAATTGTGACACGGTAGCATGGTTTAAATCAGGTGTGAGGAGGCAACACTGTGCCCGGTGACCTTTAACTTCTCATTTTGTTTAGGTAGATCTCCATCTCTTTAACCACTTGCCGCCACCATCAAATGACTCTTGTTCTGGGTGGCCGTCATATGACAGCGCACCAGAACTGCTGCT
The DNA here is from genome assembly GCF_905171775.1 of Rana temporaria. Lineage (NCBI taxonomy): Eukaryota > Metazoa > Chordata > Amphibia > Anura > Ranidae > Rana > Rana temporaria. The sequence goes on from NC_053490.1 coordinate 438,839,159, forward strand.
CTTGCTAGGACACAGCCTGACCCTGATCTCTCTAAAGAGCAGCTGATGGGGCTCTTTTTAACCATGTGACCGGCTTTGTCCAATCACAGTCACATGTAAATGCAGAAGTGCCGTAAATCTGCTCTTCTAGCCTCCTACTGACAGTGTGTGGTGAGGAGAGCCGATCAGCAGCATCGCCTCAAAGGGAAGAACAGGTAATCAATCGTTGGTGCCCTGATTACAGTAAAGCCCCATCAGGGCCACTAATTGGTGCCCATTACTAGCACCAGTCAGTGCTACCTTCTAGTGCCCATCAGTGCGGTCTAATAGCACCAACTAACCAGTGCACATTGGTGAAGGAGAAAAATTATTTATTTACAAAATTTACTGACGGATACTAAGGAAAACTTTTTTCAAAATTCTTAGTCTTTCTTTTTTTGTTGGTACAAAATAAAAAAAATCGGCAGTGATTAAATGTCACAAAAAAGCTCTATTTGTGTGAAGAAAATTATTAAAAATTAATTTGGGTACAGTGTTTTATGACAGCGCCATTGTCTTTCAAATTGCAACAGCGCTCAATGCTAAAATGGCCTGAGCAGGAAGGGGGTAAAAGTGCCCATATTGAGGTAGTTAAGGTTGCCCGCCCCTCTAGAGATTCTTCTAGTACTGAACAGCTATGTAATCTGTAAAGTTCTGCAGGGAAACCAACTGACCTAAAAATAATGTAAATAATGCGTTCATCTTGTAGGTAATCAGACTCATTAACTGAGCTAGTACTACATTGAGATCCCTTTCACACTGAGGGTGATACATTGAGATCCCTTTCACACTGAGGTGCTTTTCAGGTGTTTTATCTCTAAAAATAGCACCTGAAAGGCACCTCTCATGCTCCCCCAGTGTGAAAGCCTGAGTGCTTTCATACTGGGGCGGTGCGTTTGCGGGACAGGAAAAAAGTCCTGCAAGCAGCATCTTTGGGGCGATGTATACATTGAAATAAATGGGCAGCGCTGCCGAAGCGCCGCAATATAGGTGCTTTTAACTCTTTGCTTGACCGCCAGTGGGTATTAAAAGTGCCCTGCCAGCGGCCGAAAAGTGGCGCTAAAACGACAGTAATGTTTAAGTAGCCTGAACCTCATGAATAATAGTACCATAGACAGATCTATTATGTGACTGTATACATTTATTCAGCATTGCAGACATTATCAGTGTAAAGTTATTGTAGGAAAGAGTCCATTTGCAGTGAATGTTTTTTTTTTTTTTAAAGCAATAGTAAACTGAAAATAAAAATTGGGCTCCTGCAGGATAATGTGGTGCTATGCACAACATACTAGCACATTATGACAGACTTTGCTTAAAACCAGAAGCTCTGGCGGTGCACTGTCACTGCTGCTGGGGCTTCCATCTTCACCCAGTCTTCCTTCTGGGTTTGCGGGCTTTGGCTGTTTAAATGGCTGGCACCTCGGATTTAGAGCACAGTCAGCATGCGCCGGTGATGGCACTGGCTGCTACTAATGTATGTTTGAGGTATTATGAGATATTTACGTTACTGTAAACCTACAGTACCTTTATTATAGGCTTACCTGTAGAGGTATACATCAATAAGAGGTCTTTACTGCTGCTTGTGGTGAATCAGGTTATTTACTGGCACTTAAAATATTAGTGTACCACATAATGTCTGTCGTTTGGCTGTGTTTGTGATGCTTGTGTTAAATTTCTTTATTTTGTTTTTCAGCTTGAAACACCATGGCTGGGGTGTTTCCATACAGACCTGGGGTTCCCCCCATGCCTGGACCACCACCAATAGCGCCAGATTACATGTCTGAAGAAAAGTTACAGGAGAAAGGTGAATTATTTTAAGTTAACCAATATTATAATTTGCGTATCTCGCTACACTACAGGTCAATGAAATGTTTAAGCTGTCAATGCTTCTAAACATAAAGTAAACATCTGCTGAGCAAGCATGCAGCTAGTGAGAGGTTATAGTAAAATGTGAAATCGTGTTTTGCATACTTTTTCCAGGTCAGTGCATGAAGTTGCATTTTTAGTATACAAGGGCATTAAAGTGGTTATTGAGTCAAAAGGGTTTTTTACCTTAATGCATTTTCTTCTTTGGGGCAAAACATTTTTCAAAAGTTACTCCCCCAAGCCCCCCTTAAACACTTGACCTATCTCGATCTAGCGCGGTGCCCATCTGCAGCAACTCTTCTCACCTCTTTATCTTCTCACAGGAGACTTGGCGGCAGCAGAAGCCATCAGCTATGCTGCTGTTTGTCAAATCCTGTGAGGAGGAAGCAGGGGTGGGGCCAAGCCAGGCTGTGTGTGTCTATAGACACACTCAGCCTAGTCAGAATTTAGCCTGCATGAGTTGAGTGCCCCTATAGCAAGCAGCTTGCTGCATGGGCACTCAGAAGAGAAGGAGACAAGATTTCCTGCAGGGGACCCCAGGAAAGGTGGTTTATGGGGCTCATCTGTGCAAAACGATTGCACAGAGCAGGTAGGTAAACCATGTTTATTATTTTGAGGGGGGAAGCTTTAACCACTTGGCGCCCAAGCCAATTCTGACACTTTGCTCCTACATGTAAAAATCATATTTTTTTTTTTTTTTTTTGCTCGAAAATTACATAGAACCCCCAAACACTATGTGTTGTGTGTTTTATTTTTTTTTTTTGCAGAGACCCTAGAAAATACAATGGCGGTCATTGCAACTTTTTATCTCACACAGTATTTGCGCAGCAATTTATCAAACACTTTTTTTTGGGGGGGGGAGTTTCATGCTTTAAAAAAAAAAAAACCTCCAGTAAAGTTAGCCCATTTTTTTTTGCATAATGTGAAAGATGAAGTTACGCCAAGCAAATAAATACCTAACATGTCACGCGCTTGTGGAATGGCGACAAACTTCGGTACTTAATAATCCCCATAGGCGACGCTTTAAAATTGTTTACTGGTTACATATTTTGAGTTACAGAGGAGGTCTAGGGCTAGAATTATTGCTCTCGCGGCGACACCGCACATGTGTGGTTTTAACACTGTTTTCTCATGTGTGGGCAGGACTTGCGTGTGAGCACATGGGGACAGGGGCAGGCACTTTAACAATAACATTTTAATTTTTTATTTTTTTTTGACACTTAAAAAAAAAAAAAAAAAAACTGATCACTTTTATTCCTATTACAAGGAATGTAAACATCCCTTGTATTAGGAATATGACAGGACCTCTTTACAGTGAGATATGGGGTCAATAAGACCCTACATCTTGTAGTGATATAAATGTATAGTGTCCAGTAGATAATTTAGGTATTGTATGATGACTATAAATTATGTTGTTCCGCAGCAACACACCAGGCTCTCCAGAGAGTGCATTTATTTGACTTCCAATACAGAATAAAGTCCAAATCCAACAAAGTAATTCAAAGTCCCATCTGACTAGATCAGCTCTAGACTTGTGCCATACCCAGAGAATACACAGAGAATATTCTCAGTGACAAGACTGACTGAATGCCAGCTTGAATGTCTCAAATACTGGTCTCGCACTGGAGGGAGGGGTTCTTCCATGTCAACCAAATGTTTCCCATGAATGAATACCCCTCAAGTCTATTACCATCAATAAATACTTCCTAGGTAGTCTTGCATAATATTAACACATCAAAGGGTCTTCAGCTGTCCCTTTTGATATGTTTTATAATTCAGCTGGCTTGGACAGTTCAACTGATTTCCTGGTCAATATGGTAATGCAATACAATATATTGTGCAATACATATAACACAATATATTAAATACCTACACATATATATTAATATTACAACACATCTCACCACTAACCAACAACATTTGATGAACATACCCCTGTAGGGCCGCTGCTAAGTAAGTAGGGACACTGAGTAGTCACTCATTATAAGGGAGGTCTCTACCATAGCCAAAACATTATTGCAAGAACCTGGGTGCTATCATAAAGGGGACCTCAAGAAAAAGTAACTCTTAAGATATAAGGGGCTACTATAGGTAGTGATGGAAAAGACTCAAGGTAGGTGAAAAAATATGAAAAATAATTTATTAAATTGAAAATCCCTACAATATAAAATGTAATAAATTATTTTTCATATTTTTTCACCTACCTTGAGTTTTGTCCATCACTACCTATAGTAGCTCCTTATATCTTTAGAGTTTCTTTTTCTTGAGGTTCCCTTTATGATAGCACCCAGGTTCTTGCAACACCTAGGCTGGAAAGCCTAAAATAAAAAAACGATCACTCTTCCCAGCTGAGGCGGCGCCGGTTTTTGAATGCAGAGGCCGGGCGTGACGTCATGACATCGCACCCAGCCTCCGACGATCATAGACTCCGACGACCATCTGGTCTGCCGAAAATCTCTATGATCAGCATCCATGGCCGGCGGATCCGTTCTCCGACTCGCTGATCGCAGCGCTGAGTCGGGAGAAGCATCGGGGGGGGGGGGTGTCTCCTTTCGCCACCCGTGAGAACAATTAAGCGATGGAACCGACGCTATGATCATTCTTATAGTGTAGGGAATCGCTGGCTGAAAATGCCAATATCTGAATGATGTCTGTAGCTGCAGGCATCATTCAGATATACCCCCACAAAGCCCAGGACGTTACATTGCAGCCTCTGGGCACCAAGTGGTTAAAACCACTTTAATGGCAGGATGCATATTTTCTCTGTTTATAACAGCAAGTGTTTGCTAATATGATTTTTTTTTTTTTGCATTAGCTCGCAAATGGCAACAGCTGCAGGCCAAACGTTATGCAGAGAAAAGGAAATTTGGCTTTGTGGATGCTCAGAAAGAAGACATGCCCCCAGAGCACGTGCGGAAAATCATCCGTGACCATGGTGACATGACAAACAGGAAGTTCCGTCATGATAAGAGGGTCTACCTCGGGTAAGGTCACATTTGTTTGAGAGATTTTGATGTCAGATAGTCTTATAGTTACCTATGTATCTGTTGCCAAATTCCATTGCAGTTGTGTTTTATATAGATTGTTGTGCATTTGTTTTTCAGAGCTCTGAAGTATATGCCACACGCAGTGCTGAAATTACTAGAAAACATGCCCATGCCTTGGGAGCAGATTAGAGATGTGCCAGTGTTGTATCATATTACTGGAGCCATTTCTTTTGTCAACGAGATCCCTTGGGTTATTGAACCTGTTTACATAGCACAATGGGGGTAAGAAAAACTACTTTGTTCCTCCCAATGTATTTTGTATTGTTTAATATGCATTGCTCAGCATTTTGTTATGTTTTAGTGGTAGGTTTATAATAATGTCTGAGGGGGGGGGGGGAAGCCACTGAAGGATACGAGGTGCAGGCACTTGTAGATCCCTGCACGTATTTGCATTTGCCCAAATGTCAGGCTAATCTGATGGGCAAAATATTGTCACTTTCTGGTAGTTTTGGAGCTTGGACAAGTGTGGGAGGGCTGCACTTCAAAGCTGTCAGCAGATTTATTTAGTTTATTTTTTTTTTGTTAGAAACTCTTTCCCCACACCACCTAAAAAAATTATACTAATGAGATTCCCTCATTTTTGGGACGTTTCCTCTAACTGTAGCATCTCTCCCTCTGCTTTCATTAACAATAACCTACTGCTAATGCTTGGGAAGTAGAGCAGATCTCCACTTGCTATGTGTAAGGTTGCTCTTGCCCTTGGCGCTCTGGCCATATTTGGCACACTTGCTAGATTATTTTATGATGTTGACAGGATGAGGTCTTCCTGTTTGTCACTGTGTCCTATGTAACTCTTCAAACAGGTCCATGTGGATCATGATGAGGAGAGAAAAGCGAGACAGGCGTCATTTTAAGAGGATGAGATTTCCCCCCTTTGATGATGAAGAGCCACCTCTGGATTATGCTGATAACATTCTTGATGTGGAGCCCCTGGAGGCTATTCAGCTGGAGCTGGACAATGAAGAAGATGCTCCAGTCATGGACTGGTTCTATGATCACCAGCCCCTAAGAGACAACAGAAAGTAAGACTGCTCACACTCAACTTTGTGATGTCAACATTCACAAAATCTTTAGAGTTCTATTTTGCGATTTATATAAATTAAGTAAAGAAAAATGACTTCCAATTATGCGATTTCCTTCTAGGTATGTGAATGGGACAACATACCAACGTTGGCAGTTCACACTTCCTATGATGTCCACTCTGTACCGACTGGCCAATCAGCTGCTCACAGATCTAGTTGATGACAACTACTTTTACCTTTTTGATTTGAAAGCTTTTTTCACATCTAAGGCTTTAAACATGGCAATTCCAGGTGGGCCAAAATTTGAGCCATTGGTTCGCGATATAAATTTGCAGTAAGTCTGAAACATACTCTCAACTTGGCTTTATTATCCAACATTTTATCCTTTTGATTTTACCAGTAACCTTTGTTGTGTGTGTGTTTTGTTTTTTTGCCCTCTACTCAGGGATGAAGATTGGAATGAGTTCAATGATATTAACAAAATCATTATTCGCCAGCCAATTCGCACAGAATACAAAATCGCATTTCCGTATCTGTACAACAATCTCCCTCATCATGTGCATCTGACATGGTAAGGAATAGAGCCAGATATTTTGATACATCATTATATACAGTGATTGCCAGTTCACCACAACTTTACATCATCCTACAGGTACCATACACCAAATGTGGTTTTCATAAAAACAGAGGATCCCGATCTCCCAGCTTTTTATTTTGATCCTCTTATCAACCCCATATCACACAGACATTCTGTAAAGGTGAGTGTTATGTTCAATTTTAAATTGAAGTGTACAAACCCTGTTTTGAAATGGGGAACTGCTACTCACAATTGTGAGCGAGTTTGTGAACCAGTAAGAAACGTCTAAAGTTTGTGATAATGCTGCTTAAAATGCAATTTAATTTTGTAATAAATGACAGGCTTTGTTATCCCATCCAAATAAAATATGTAAAATCTGTTTTCCTTTTTTAAACAATTGAGTTGGAACTGAAAAATTTACCTAGTTACATTGCCATAAAATTTTATTAGTTTTATATACCTGCACTGTAGCTGTATCCATAGAGAAAGAGGTCTTTTTAAACCCTTGATTGTGTATTCTTACTAAATGGACTTGTGTTAAGTATCCTTTATTGTAACATAATGTAATTCTGTCCTCCTTTAGAGTCAGGAGCCTTTACCAGATGATGATGAAGAGTTTGAGTTGCCAGAATATGTGGAGCCATTCCTCAAGGAAACTCCTCTTTATACAGACAACACAGCCAATGGCATAGCTCTGCTTTGGGCGCCTCGCCCATTCAACCTGAGGTCTGGTAGAACACGAAGGGCTGTTGACATACCTCTGGTGAAGAACTGGTAAGTGCTGTCATGGCATTCAGACATGTTAATACAAAATTTTGTAGTTTTGTTTCTCAAATAGTCTTATCTGATTTGTTAAGGTACCGGGAGCATTGTCCAGCTGGTCAGCCTGTTAAAGTTCGTGTCTCTTATCAGAAACTGCTGAAGTACTATGTCCTTAATGCTCTTAAACATAGACCACCTAAGGCCCAGAAAAAGAGGTGAGTTGTCCTGAGTGGCTAAGTTTTTTATTTTTTTTTGGTATTGTTTTTCCCGATATCCTAAAAGTTTTTCTGTTTGTTCAGGTATCTATTCCGCTCATTCAAAGCTACAAAGTTTTTCCAATCCACTAAGCTGGACTGGGTGGAGGTTGGACTTCAGGTTTGTCGCCAAGGCTACAACATGCTGAACTTGCTGATCCACAGAAAGAACTTGAATTACCTTCACTTGGACTACAATTTCAATTTGAAACCTGTAAAAACTCTTACCACCAAGGTATAACTACATACATTTGTTCTGAGTATCGGTACATAAAAAAATGTGGGCTTTACAAGGCAACTTTAAACAATCACAAGTTATAGATTAAGGCTATATTTACTCTAGTATCACTTTAAGCGTTGAATTTATCTTCCTTCATTTCTGCAGCTTGTGTGTGTGTGTGATGGCACAGCTTTTTAAGTAGGCAAGACTTGTGGCTCTCCAGCTGTTGTAGAACTAAAATTCTCAGTTTGCCCAGTCTTTATTAAGCAATTTTTAGAATGGTGTAACCCTGTAGCTGGGCTGAAATCTATTTATATAATAGGCTCTGTGCGATCTGTTTTGTAGAACAAATGGGTGCAATTCATTAAGGTGAGGTAGGGCCTCACAAAAAAGTAAGGTCAGTCCTGTGTTTTGAGCACCTAAACAAATTTGCCAAGTCGGGTAAAGATGTGTGGGTTGCAATCTAGAGAGGTGGCAGCCTAACAGCCAGGAGAGCAGCCCATCTAGTAGGGGTGGTGATGGTAATGCAGGAAGGCCTAGACAGTTTGCAGCAATTGGGGAGTCTCTAATTCAAAGGACGGATTGAAAAATCTGTGGCCAAGATTGCCTTGGCCTTCTGTCTCCCTGGTGCCAGGGTTTGGCATGCGGAGGGGTCGGTAGGCAAATTGGTGGGATGGGCTGGGCTGTGACCCAGCTGTCGTGGGTTATGTTGGCACCAATGACAGAATACATGGAATATGGTCAAGATCTTTCCGCAAAACACATTTTATTTAAAGTAGAATTCTCTGCTCAACTTAAAGTGGTTGTAAAGGTAAATTATTATTTTTTCCCCCCCTAAATAGCTTCCTTTACCTTAGTGCAGTCCTCCTTCACTTGCCTCATCCTTCGATTTTTGCTTTTAAATGTCCTTATTTCTTCTGAGAAATCCTCACTTCCTGTTCTTCTGTCTGTAACTCCACACAGTAATGCGAGGCTTTCTCCCTGGTGTGGAGAAGCTTCTTGAGGGGGCGAGCAGGAAAGTCAGGACACTCTCTACTGTGTGTTAGTGGGCGTCCTGACTCTCCTGCTCGCCCCCTCAAGGCTTTCTCCACACCACTGTGTGTAGTTACAGACAGAAGAACAGGAAGTGAGGATTTCTCAGAAGGAATGAGGACATTTCAAAGCAAAAATCGAAGGATAAGGCAAGTGAAGGAGGACTGCACTAGGGTAAAGGAAGCTATTTAGGGGGAAAAAATTACCTTTACAACCCCTTTAACTAATATTAAAAATCACTGACTTTGACAGCAGGGGAAGCCAATGGTGCCGCTCTGCTGTCTCAGTCAGTGAGGGAGAGTCCCGGACAGCTGAGTCTCTCATTCAACATTGCTGGATCTAGATGGTCCTTGGGTAAGTATTGGGGGGGGGGGGGGGGGGGGCTGTTGCACACAGAAGGCTTTTTATCCTAATGCATTAAGAGAAAAAAAAAACTCTGCCTTTACAAACACTTTAAGGAACACTCTCATCACTTTTAAGTTATTAGGAATATAACTGAATATGTAAAAAGTAAATGGCCAAAAATAAATAAACCTTGGGGTACAAAAAAAAGTTATGCATAGAAAGATAGAAAAAGGGCACATCAGCCCTTTTGCATTACCTATTTATTAATGTCCGAAGTAAATAAAACTCAAGTCCAGGCCTTTAAATCGCTACAGTGCTAGCTCCAGGACAAGACGGGAACAGAAATGTTTTAAGAGGACCTAGACACCGATCCACAGCAGATACAAGTTCTGAGGGAGAGATTATATCCCTTGAACCTCAGAATGTGATGCTGTTGAAGTATTATTGCTGCCAAGCAGCTAGCATTGTTAGAAAAATCATCAGTAGCAGTTTAGTTTAGCACTGGTTTCTGGTTTACTTGATTTGCCGCCCCCCCCCCCCCCCCCCTATAAAAGCGTGTGCATTTCTTATCAAGGTACTGAGTGACTGCTTTATTTAACCATTCTCGTATATCTTCACGCAGGAACGTAAGAAGTCTCGATTTGGCAATGCCTTTCATTTGTGCCGAGAGGTTCTTCGTCTGACCAAACTGGTGGTGGATAGTCATGTGCAGTATAGGCTTGGTAACGTGGATGCCTTCCAGGTAGATCAATGGTCCACTTTACAACCCCCCCCCCCCCCATGCACTAAAAAATTACTTTATAAACCATAAAAGTAGTTTGGCAGTCTGGGTAACTATTGTGTTTTTTTCTTTTAAAGTTATCAGATGGACTTCAGTACATCTTTGCCCACGTGGGCCAGCTGACTGGCATGTACAGATACAAGTACAAACTTATGAGACAGATCCGAATGTGCAAAGACTTGAAACACTTAATCTATTACAGGTTTAACACAGTAAGTGCACTTTACGTTTTGGATTTATTTTGACTCGTATCAAGGACTGTAAGCTAATTTTTTTTTTTTATATATTTTTTTTCCTTAATTCTTCCATTTGCCCTGAATTAGGGTCCAGTGGGAAAAGGACCAGGTTGTGGCTTTTGGGCAGCTGGGTGGAGAGTTTGGCTTTTCTTTATGCGCGGCATCACCCCGTTGCTGGAGAGATGGCTTGGAAATCTTCTGGCTAGACAGTTTGAAGGTTGGTAATCAGTTGCCTTTAACTGCAGCTCTCAGTGACTTATAGGAATTGTACTTCTTCTCTGTGCTTATGCATGCTCTCCTCCTTTCTCAGGTCGTCATTCCAAGGGGGTAGCAAAAACCGTGACAAAGCAGAGAGTGGAATCTCACTTTGATCTGGAGCTGAGAGCAGCCGTCATGCATGACATTTTGGACATGATGCCAGAGGGTATCAAGCAGAATAAAGCAAGGACTATCCTGCAACACTTGAGTGAAGCCTGGAGATGCTGGAAGGCAAACATTCCCTGGAAGGTGAATGCAGAAAATGTCCTAGATAATTTGCTTGAAATATTTTAGCACTTTAAAAATGTTGCTGGCTTGAAAGGTGTGTGTGTGTGTGTGTGTGTGTGTGTGTGTGTGTGTGTGTGTGTGTGTGTGTGTGTGTGTGTGTGTGTGTGTGTGTGTGTGTGTGTGTGTGTGTGTGTGTGTGTTTTTTCTCTCATGATCACAATAATATCTCAATTGTAATTGGTTAACACTTGGGCTCTCACATCTGTACTGTTAACTTGATAGGCAATAACTTTGTCTTTACTTTACGTAACAAAGTAATACTTTATATTGTCTTTAACCCCTTTACGATTGACTTTTCTACTGGGCACTGCATATATGCACGTAGCTTTGTGCACAAAGCTACGATCTCTTGACCATGTGATCAGTACTGTGCCAACCTGCCCTTGTACAGTGGGAGGAGAAGAAGATACATTTTATCTTTTTCTTTTCATTAGAGAAGTCCAAAAAGTAAAAAATATAAATCTGTTTGGGAAAAACGGTGCTAGTGTCAGTGTGTTTTTAAGTTTTAAAAAGCGTTCCTGTGCTATTGCATTATTTGATTTTAACTGCTTATTTTTCTTTAAGGTACCTGGTCTTCCTACACCTATTGAGAACATGATTCTCCGGTATGTAAAAGCAAAGGCTGATTGGTGGACAAACACTGCTCATTACAACAGAGAGCGTATTCGTCGTGGTGCAACTGTGGACAAAACTGTGTGCAAGAAGAACTTGGGCCGTCTGACTCGTCTGTACCTGAAGGCTGAGCAAGAAAGACAACACAACTACCTAAAGGTGAGTGCTAGAATTTCTGATGTAAAAAAAAAAATCAGTTCCTTATACTAAAAGTTGAATGTATTTTGCTCCACTGCTTAACTGCTTCTCATGGGTTTTAGGATGGGCCCTACATCACTGCTGAAGAAGCTGTAGCAGTATACACCACCACAGTGCACTGGCTGGAAAGCAGAAGGTTCTCTCCCATACCATTCCCTCCTCTTTCATACAAACATGATACTAAACTGCTCATCCTGGCTCTTGAGAGATTGAAGGAAGCATACAGGTAATTATGTTGCCCTTACATTTACCCAATTGGTTTAATTGGCAATCTGTTTCAGTGAGCAGATGCGTAGAAACCCAGTAGCCCATTAGTGTTGTAAGTTTAATTCTAAAGTGTTTGTTGGCAGTTCCAACCTTAATTTTTGCAGATAAAATACCTTTGTTCTTGTTTAAACTGAACAGTTGCAGGTGATTGTACTTTTATTTTTTATTTTCCTATGTCCATTAAAACTCGATTCTTCTTGATTTAGTGTGAAGTCCCGTTTAAATCAGTCTCAACGAGAAGAGTTGGGGTTGATTGAACAAGCGTATGACAATCCCCATGAAGCTTTGTCCAGAATCAAGCGTCACTTGCTCACTCAAAGAGCTTTCAAGGAGGTAATGGACAATTTGATCTCTGTGTAGGTTTTTAGATGGGGTTTTTAATTTTTTTTAAGATTTGTAAATTGCAAAATTCTCATTTTTGACTTTTTATTTTTCAAAATTTTAAGGTGGGAATAGAGTTCATGGATCTTTACAGTCACCTAGTCCCTGTCTATGATGTTGAGCCTCTCGAGAAGATCACTGATGCTTACCTGGATCAATATCTGTGGTATGAAGCAGACAAGAGACGACTCTTCCCTCCTTGGATCAAACCTGCAGACACAGAACCCCCTCCTTTGCTTGTGTACAAGTGGTGCCAAGGTAAACTATAGACGCTACTTTCTGCAATATCACCACTTTAAGAAAGCTACTGAAATTTTTCAAAACTTGTATTGTAAAAATGTATAGGGTTTTGATTTGATTGCTATTAACGAGGTGCCATAGCAGAGTGAAATATCAAAAATGTGTTGGGTTACACAATTCTGAAAGCTTATTAACGTTTAATTGAAAATGCAGTTTGCAGATGTAGTGAGCTTTAAAGTGACACAAAATTTTCACTATTTTATTTTTATAACAAACATGTCATACTTGCCTCCACTGTATAGTTTGTTTTGCACAGAGTGGCCCTGATCCTCCTGTTTTGGGGTCCCACGTCGGCTATCGCGACTCCTCCCCGCAGTAGGTAACCCCCTCAGTAAACACAACTGTTCTATCCATCAATCTGAGCAGTTAAAGGAAAGCTATAGTGGGAGGAATTTATCAAAATGGGCGGCCAGGATCTCAAGCAAATCTGCATGGCAACCAATCAATCTTTTATTTTCAAAGCTTAAAGTGGAACTTTAGTCATAAAATTAAGTCCTGCTAGATCACTTTAGGCTGGTCCTCTTTGCAGATATAGCTATGTAAAACATAAAAAAAAATAAGTGTCCTATATGGTTTAAAATCCAGTAATACACCAGTTCATCCTGCTCTGCGCATGATCCAGTTGCTCTCCATTTTTAGGCACTGCTGAGTTTGTAAAGGCCGATCTGACAGTCTTAAAGAGGAAATTAACACCTCCTATCCTTTACAGCCAAGGAAGCTGCTTGGTTTGATTTGCAACTGCCATGGTGCTGCACATGTGATCAGTTATGAATCCAGACATTAGATGGTTTGACAGTTTGGTTGAGGACAAATACAAATGTGATAATTGGCAATCTTGGCATTCCAGGAATGCAACTGTTTTTTTAAACCAATGGATTAAGTTCCACTTCATGATTTACTGCTGGGGCTCTGGGCTTCAGCAAATTGGCAACCTCCGGCAGGAAGCAGGAACATTGCTGTAGGCAATTTTCAGCACACCCTAGCATAATTATTCATGTATGTTCCTTGCTAAAGAACATTATTTTTTATCAAGTTGTTATGGCTAAAGTTCAGTTTTTTTTTTTTAACTGAACAACCTGAAGATGGACGCTGATCTTGTTAAATGGGGTTTTACGAGTATAAACTAATAATTGTAGGTTAAACCTGTATTTTTTTTTTTCTTTTAGGATTGTATAATACTTGGACAGTTATCAATTCAAATGCATTTCTTTTTGCGATATTGCATCTTTGAAACGTGCCTTTTCAGTCAGACTGAATTCCTTGTTGCACTGCCCCCATTTATACTTCAGTGCTGCTGTTGGCTCTCTGTGCCGGTCTATGATGATAATATGACTTCAGCACACTTTAGCATGAGATTTGCAAGTGCAGTAAAATTTGCAACTCAAATTGCTGCCATTCAGTTGCAAAGTTACATGTGGTTATGATCATTTGGTAAACAAGAAATCCTATTGTTGGTAGTAGGGACTTTTTTGGACTTTTATAGCATTTGTAGGTGACATTTTTAGCATCTGCTTGACTCTTCATGAGCTTCCTACGGAAGTCTCCACCAAATTGGCCTTAAATAAGGGAGAAGGGGGGAATCTGGGGATGAAGGACCATGCCATGATAGAAATCCAGTCCGAGAATCCCTAGTCCTCAGAATGCTACATGGGTAAAATTGGAGATTTCAATGTAGACATCTTGCTACCTACCAGAACATTCATAATTTGCTGGAAAGCTGACCTCAAAATTTTGTATATTGCAGGCATCAACAACTTGCAGGATGTGTGGGACACCACTGAAGGAGAATGCAATGTAATGCTTGAGTCTCGGTTTGAGAAGATGTATGAAAAGATCGATTTGACTCTGCTGAATCGTCTTCTGCGTCTAATTGTCGATCACAACATTGCTGATTACATGACAGCCAAAAACAACGTTGTGATCAATTACAAAGTAAGTATGTGGAGGCAACATTTTATTAGATTGTATAGTTGAGTTGGTGCCTAGTGTATGTGCTGTGAGCAGGAATAGGATTTACATGTAATCTGACATCAGGGACACGCATATTGGCAATGTATCCAAGTGCCTTAGTAGCGACCCTGTTAAAAACAAATCGTTAAAGGTAACCTATATTGCAAGCTTATTCTCACTTTTCAAATGTTTACCCCTCTTGTAGGACATGAATCACACAAACTCCTATGGCATTATTCGAGGACTCCAGTTTGCTTCTTTCATTGTTCAGTATTATGGTCTGGTGATGGATCTGTTAGTCCTAGGTTTGCACAGGGCCAGTGAGATGGCTGGCCCACCTCAAATGCCAAATGATTTCTTGAGTTTCCAAGATGTGGCCACAGAAGCTGCTCACCCCATTCGCTTGTATTGCAGATACATTGATCGCATCCACATTTTTTTCCGGTATGTTACATCTAAGTTCAACAATCGCATTTTCTGAACACTCCATGTAAGTGATCATGCAGTTAATTGCTGTTATGTTAATTTTGTTTGTTTGTAGATTTTCAGCCGATGATGCTCGAGATCTTATTCAGAGGTACCTTACAGAACATCCAGATCCCAATAATGAGAACATTGTAGGGTACAACAATAAAAAGTGTTGGCCGAGAGATGCCAGAATGAGACTTATGAAGCATGATGTTAATCTGTAAGTAGTCTAGATCTTCCTTGCCAGATAAAAGCTATTGTTGTGGTGATGCGAGTTTTCCAACATAAAAAATATTTCCCCATTTTCATTAGCTGTGTACCATTTCAGGACATGTGTAGGTATGCAATGTTGACAAATGCTTTATATTGCATTTCAAAACATTTCTATTTAAAAAGCATTTCAACGCAAAAGGTTGCACTTGACCCACTTTGCCTGCACCACTAACATACCTTCTGCAGCCAAAGATACACAAAGCAGGACAAATGCAGCTTCTTCACCACACATCAAAAGTGAATGGTAATCTGCAGAACTGTGTTTAAAATGCACTCCAAATGCAGGAAAACTCACATCTACAAGAGCCTTTTATAATATGTGTATACATAAAAAAAACTATTATTGAAAACCGTTTAACATCCTATGCCAGACTAACTATTTTAATATTTTCTTAGTGGCCGCGCTGTGTTCTGGGACATTAAAAACCGTCTTCCTCGTTCTGTCACTACTGTACAATGGGAGAACAGCTTTGTGTCTGTGTACAGTAAAGACAACCCCAACTTGCTCTTCAACATGTGCGGATTTGAGTGCCGAATTTTGCCCAAGTGTCGTACAAGCTATGAGGAATTCACTCATAAGGATGGAGTCTGGAACCTGCAGAATGAGGTTTGTTATACGTGATAAATGTAATCGGGGTCAGTGTTAAGATCATGCTTCTCTTTAGTCATTTTGTTTTATAGCTCATTCACACTATATATGCAAAGACCATCAGTTTTTGTGCACTAGAATGATGCAGGTCTTTTCAATGATGCACAGAAAATAATTTTACATTTCCCCTGTTTAAACTAAAACAAAGCCCTTGAGTGTGGTGCAGAAAAATGCATTCTTTGCCATTTTCTTTTATTGACATGTCAATAAGCTAGTAAAACATTTATAAAGAAATGGCCTGCATTTGTAAAATGCAAGACACCGCCCACAAAGCCAGAACAGAGTACTGTCCTGCACAAGAAAACAACCTATTCTCATGTGACTGTGCATTTAAAAGGGAATGAAGACCTAAAATCCAACACATTCCAGTCTAGAAAATACAGCCCTAAGAGATGTTTGTAAAATAGTTTGAATTGCATTGCCTAATTCTTTTGGTTGTCGGCTTTTTAGGAAACTTGTTTAGGACTGTGCTAACCAACAGATGGCACACATAAAATTACAGTTGGTAGCAGATATGATCCACCTAGTGACTGCAGCCACTAAATGATATCGAATTGGACACTTTCAGGCATGTTCATACAGTAGAGATGTTTGGACAACTGTATAGTTGAGCTTTCTATTATAGGAAGCATAGAATATGCATTTATTACACATGGATTATTTTCCCCAGAGGTGTTTACACAGAGCATGTTTGGTAACTTGGGTGGGTTTGAGTTAGTGGTCCTGCTATTTCTTCAAAAAGGGGGGGGGGGTTCAATTGGGAACTTATTTTTATCCAGTATAGGCTTAAATCGGAAAGCTTGGCACGCCAGTATATGGATAATTTTTTTAATGAGTTTTCAGTTGAGTCAGATTTTTGGATTTGCAGTCACATGGCTCAAAATAAAGTACCATTTGGGTTAAAGGGGTGGTTCCCCCTAAAACAAATTTCTAACAATACATTCGTAAGACCCGTTACACTGCGGGTAGGCTGGCTTTTGTTTTTTTAGTACATACCTCGATACCTCGATATCGCCATTTCGTCCCTTGGCGGTGGGCGTTCCTAGTTGATTGACGTTCCTCCGACGGGCGCATACTGCGCGTGACGACTTTCCGACAGAAGCCGAACGTCATTGCGCAGGCGCCGTATAGAGTAGGCTCTATACGGCGCCTGCGCAGCGACGTTCGGCTTCTTTCGGAAAGTCGTGACGTCACGTATGTGCCCGTCGGAGGAACGTCAATCAACTAGGAACGCCCACCGCCAAGGGACGAAATGGCGATATCGAGGTATGTACTAAAAAAACAAAACAAAAGCCAGCCTACCCGCAGTGTAACGGGTCTTACGAATGTATTGTTAGAAATTTGTTTTAGGGGGAACCACCCCTTTAAGGAGGTGACAATTTGCAAAGATGACTGAAAATGTATTGTATAGAATGACCAACTTTGATGCAATCTGGACCCCTGGGGTCAAACCTTTTTCTCCCAACTACCATTTATAGACCTCTATTATTACACTTGCAATTTAGTTGGCTAATGGTGTGAAATACCTCAAGCAGACTACAGGATGCCCCTCCCTGTCTTTTTTTCATCTCTCTTCTGTCTTTTCATGAGGGCCAATTGGCGCAAGGTCACTATTATACTTTGCTGTCCTGCCACATATAATCTTCAGCGTTTACAAATATGTTTTTTTTTGAGTAACTCCTGACTTTCTCCATGTCTCTTCTACTCGGTTGTTTGCATCTCACTTTTTATGTCCTTGTTCTACAACATTCGGCCTTGCATTATTTATCTAGTTAACACTAAAAGATTTGTGGAAATTAACATAGTAACTGTAGGCTTGTGTAAGTCTTTGTGAAATGAGCCCTTGTGAGGTATTCCTGATAATAAACTGTTGGCTGCAAAACTAGTTCAGTTTGTATTGTATTTTATTTTACAACTGTGATTGGTGTAAGAAGTAATTGCTTTCATAGTAGCTCTTTGCTTTTGCTGCCTGCTGCACTTGACTTGGGATATAGGCTAATGTATTACTTTTGTAGGTGACCAAAGAACGTACAGCTCAGTGTTTCCTGCGAGTAGATGATGAGTCCATGCAGAGATTCCACAACAGAGTTCGTCAAATTCTGATGGCGTCAGGATCCACTACATTTACGAAGGTAGGTTGTCATTTATAGTATAGCAAATATTTTCAGCCAGTTTAGTCGGGTTTTAATGTTTTATCTGCTATGTAAGCTTAGATCGACGTCATCTCGCCGTTCCCGCCGGGCACCCGCGATTGCTCGTTACAGAGCAAGAACCGGGAGGTGTGTGTGTGTGTGTGTGTGTGTGTGTGTATAAACACAGCTCCCGGTCCTGTCAAGGGGGGGGGGGGGGGGAGAATTACCTATCGTCTGTTCATACCATGTATGAACAACGATTTGTCATTTCCCCATGTCAGTCCCACCCCCCCCTTCAGTTAGAACACACCCAGGGAACATAATTAACCCCTTCCTTGCCCCCTAGTGTTAACCCCTTCCCTGCCAGTGAATTTTTTACAGTAATCAATGCATTTTTATAGCACTGATCGCTATAAAAATGCCAATGGTCCCAAAAATGTGTCCGAAGTGTCCGCCATAATGTCGCTTATTGCAAATTTTTTTTTTTTTTTTTAGAAAAATATGTAGAATACGTATCGGCCTAAACTGAGGAAGACATTTTTTTTCAAATATATTTTTGGGGGATATTTATTATAGCAAAAAGTAAAAAATATAATTTTTTTCCAAAATTGTCGCTCTATTTTTGTTTATAGCGCAAAAACTAAAAAACGCAGAGGTGCTCAAATACCACCAAAAGAAAGCTCTATTTGTGGGAAAAAAAGGACGCCAAATTTGTTTGGTAGCCACGTCGCACGATCGCGCAATTGTCAGTTAAAGCGACGCAGT
This sequence comes from Rana temporaria, assembly GCF_905171775.1. NCBI lineage: Eukaryota > Metazoa > Chordata > Amphibia > Anura > Ranidae > Rana > Rana temporaria. Next base: position 438,857,860 of record NC_053490.1, read on the forward strand.
GCCGAATCGCAGAAAGTGGCCTGGTGTGGGTGTCAATACAAAAGTATTGACACCCACAGATCGGTTCTGACATGTATGAACCCAGGCTGATTCAACTTTCATAGGATTTGGCTGAACTAGATTGCTTATGTACACGCAAGATTTCTATTGGAGATTTTATCAATGTTTGCATCAAAGGTAATCCTTTTGTTTGTTTGCCCAGATTGTGAACAAGTGGAATACTGCCTTGATAGGCCTGATGACTTATTTCCGTGAGGCTGTGGTAAACACACAAGAGTTGCTTGATCTATTGGTGAAATGTGAAAACAAAATCCAAACCAGAATTAAGATTGGTCTGAACTCTAAGATGCCCAGTCGTTTCCCTCCTGTGGTCTTCTACACACCCAAAGAGCTTGGTGGTTTAGGAATGTTGTCTATGGGACACGTGCTCATCCCACAGTCTGACCTCAGGTAATGTGTTTTTTTTTTTTTTTTTTAAATCAGTGTAAAATATTTCCAAAACTGAAATTTCTTTGATTGGTGTAGCTTGTATAATAAACTCCAGGTTGTTCATACACTTAAAGGAATGTGTGCAATATTACTGTTCATTGTATTTCTTCGTAACCTCATTTATTTTTGTAACAGGTGGTCGAAGCAGACAGATGTTGGCATCACCCATTTCCGTTCGGGTATGAGTCATGAGGAGGATCAGTTGATCCCTAACTTGTATCGCTACATTCAGCCCTGGGAGAGCGAGTTCATTGACTCTCAGCGAGTCTGGGCTGAATACGCTCTGAAAAGGCAGGAGGCCATCGCTCAGAACAGGTGAATATTGTAAAGCTTGTCCCTTTTTGATGCCAAGTTGTGTGTTTTTTTTTTTTTTTTTTTAACATTTTATGTATGCTTTTGTTTCAGACGTCTTACACTGGAAGACTTGGAGGATTCTTGGGATCGAGGCATTCCACGAATTAACACCCTGTTCCAGAAGGACAGGCACACCCTGGCCTATGACAAGGGCTGGAGAGTTCGTACAGACTTCAAACAATATCAGGTACTAAAAGTCATTTAGTTTTGATTACATGATTCTCCATATACTTCATGTTTCTGTGAATTACATTTTATTTTATTTCTCCCCCCTCAGGTACTAAAACAGAATCCATTCTGGTGGACACATCAACGTCATGATGGAAAGCTTTGGAATTTGAATAACTACCGTACAGATATGATCCAGGCACTTGGAGGAGTGGAGGGGATTCTGGAGCACACATTGTTCAAAGGCACATATTTCCCCACATGGGAAGGTCTCTTCTGGTAAGAAGGTCTACCTTTTTTGTTCCTTAACAGTATCCAGCTCACATATATATGCGTCGACCCAATGGCTCCTGTGGGCAGATGTAAACGAGTATTCCCCATTCTTCGTGTGATCGCCGCCACTACTAGTGTAAAAAAAAAAAAAAAAATATATATATAAATGCCATATAACGATTCCTTACTTGGTAGACTCTATAACCTTTGCGCAAACACATTGCTTTTTTTTTTTTTTTATTATTATTTTTTCCAAAAATATATGTAGAATACGTATCGGCCTACACTGAGGAGGGAAAAAAAAATATATATATATATATATATATATATATATATATATATATATATATATATATATATATATATATATATAATACATTTTGGGGATATTTATTATAGAAAAAAGTAAAAAAAAAATGTAAATTTTTGTTTGGGAGTCACGTCGCACAAAGGCTCAATTGTCAGTTAAAGCGACACACTGCCGAATCGCAAAAAGTGTTCTGGTCTTTGGCCAGCCAAATGGTCTGGGGCTGAAGTGGTTAAAGCCGTTTTTAAATATTTATCCAACTGGCTGTTAACCGCTTGCTGACCAGCTGCAGGTCGACTCTCCTGTGCAAATCGTTGAAGCTGTAGGCCTGGAGCGTGCTCGCGCGTCGGGCCGACTCTGTCCGTCCCGCGACTGTGGTATACAGAGGCAGAAATGGGGATCTGCCTTTGCAAACAAGGCGTCTCCCCCTTCTGACAGGAGACATGACAGATCTGCTGTTCCTAGTGATTTCTGTATTGAGCCTACCAGCCCATTCCCTCACACACCAACCCCCCCTTTACAGTTAGAACACACTTAAAGCAGTTGTAAACCCGCGATAAATTTTTTCTTTTTTTCACCTGAAAGGCAAAAGCCATAATGAGCTATTATGCACCGCATATTAGCTCATTATGAAATGCTTACCTCGGAACGAGGTGAAGAGAACTTACCTGGTCCTCGCCGAGCGAGATGTCATCTTGACTCGGCGTGTCTTCCGGGTATTGCCACTCCAGCACTGTGATTGGCTGGAGCGGCAATGACGTCACTCCCACGCATGCGCGCGGGAGACTTCAATTCTTCAATGTCCGGCGGCTGCCGGTCCTTTAGCCGAAGATCCCCGCTGCGCATGCGCCGCTGCAATCAGTGGCGCATTTCGGGGGGAATATCTCCTAAACCGTACAGGTTTAGGAGATATTCTTTATGCCTACCGGTAAGCTTTATTATAGGCTTACCTGTAGGCAAGTCATGAAGTGGGGTTTAGAATCACTTTAAATCCTTGATTGCCTCTAGTGTTAACCCCTTCCCTGCCAGTGACATTTATACAGTCCTCAGTGGCTAGTTATAGCACAAATCGCTGTATAAAGATCAGTGATCCCAAAAAAGGGCCCACTCTGTCTCGCTAAAAATCACAGATCGCTGCCATTACTAGTAAAAAATATTGAAAATGACACAAATCTATCCCCTATTTTGCAGATGCTATAACTTTGCGCAAACCAATCAATATAAGTCTATTGTGATATATATACACACACACACACAGGCCCTTTCACACTACCAGTGCCCGAAAAACACCGCTAAAACTAGCGGCGCTTTACAGTTTTCCGGGCGCTCGCAGGCCCGCTAGTGGTCGAATAAATGGTTAAGTGCCCACAAAGCGCTGCCAAGGCGCTTCCCATTGATTTCAATGGGAAGGGGCGTTTTAGGGGTAGTGTTTTCACCACTCCTAAAGCGCTGCAAAGAAGCTGCTTGCAGGACTTTTTTGGAACTCAGGCTTTCACATTGGAATTGCAGATGAGGCGTCTTTTTTTTTTTTTTTTTTTTTTTTTTTTTGCACTAAAGCATCTGAAATAACGCCCCAGTGTGAAAGGGGTCGTACAGTGCATGGCCAGCTTCAGCAGCAAGTCTTGGGACAGTGGTACATTTTTAATTGGAAAAATTGCACATTTGACAAGCTAATAAACAGGCAATTAAATTTACATTGCAACAGAAGTGTTTGTGGAAAAAATTTGTTGGCGTATATCGGTTATGGTCCATCATTTTTATCTTATTTTTTTACCAGGGAAAAAGCCAGCGGCTTTGAGGAATCGATGAAATGGAAGAAACTAACCAATGCTCAGAGATCTGGTTTGAATCAGATCCCCAACAGAAGGTTCACTCTCTGGTGGTCCCCTACAATCAACCGAGCCAATGTATGTTTATCATTAGAGATTTTGCTGTGTTGTGTGGTTTTGTTTTTGTTTATTTTTTATTTATCTTTTGTTTAACCCCCCCCCCCCCAAATTTGTGTTTTGTAGGTGTATGTTGGTTTCCAGGTGCAGCTGGATTTGACTGGCATTTTCATGCACGGCAAAATTCCCACTTTGAAGATCTCTTTGATTCAGATTTTCAGGGCTCACTTGTGGCAAAAGATCCATGAGAGCATTGTAATGGATCTGTGCCAGGTGAGTCATTAAAATGTTTGTGTGCCCTGATTGATTTATTTATTATTATATAGTTCGGACTAAGTAATTCCTGTTATTTTTGTGGTTCAGGTGTTTGACCAAGAGCTGGATGCACTAGAGATTGAGACTGTCCAGAAGGAGACCATCCATCCCAGAAAGTCTTATAAGATGAATTCATCTTGTGCTGATATCTTGCTATTCGCTTCCTATAAGTGGAATGTCTCTCGTCCTTCTCTACTGGCTGACTCCAAGTACGTTTTATATATAATTTTTTTGCATGTTTTTGTTTTTACTACTTTTTTTTTTTATTATTATAAGATACCGATTTAGCAAACGACTATGTCGAAAGTCAACTTAGTGGTTTTTATATATTCTCCGTTTAGGGATGTCATGGACAGCACAACAACACAGAAGTACTGGATTGATATCCAGTTGAGATGGGGAGACTATGACTCTCATGACATTGAACGATATGCCCGTGCAAAGTTTCTGGACTATACCACTGATAACATGAGTATCTACCCATCACCTACTGGTGTGCTGATTGCCATAGACCTGGCTTATAATCTCCACAGGTGAGCAAATGTCGCCTTCATGGATATTCACACATCACAGAAGTTACTGGCTGGAATGAGTAAATTGTAATTTGTGTGAGCAACCATTTTTTTTTTTCTTTCTTTTTCAGTGCTTATGGGAATTGGTTTCCTGGTGGGAAACCTCTTATTCAGCAAGCAATGGCCAAGATAATGAAGGCTAACCCTGCTCTTTATGTGCTGCGTGAGCGTATCCGTAAGGGATTGCAGCTGTACTCCTCAGAGCCCACTGAGCCTTATCTGTCTTCTCAGAACTATGGCGAGCTCTTCTCCAATCAGATCATTTGGTTTGTGGATGACACCAATGTGTACAGAGTAACCATCCACAAGGTACAGCTCATATGTGTATGTCGCAAATAGTAACAAAATGTTTTTTTATACATCAGACAATTCACGTTCCCTTTATTTATTTCTTCATTTTTAGACATTTGAAGGTAACTTGACAACCAAGCCCATAAATGGGGCTATTTTCATCTTTAACCCCAGGACTGGACAGCTTTTCTTGAAGATTATTCACACCTCTGTTTGGGCAGGACAGAAGCGATTGGGTCAGGTATGTTTGAAATGAGCCTAAAATAGAACCAGTCTTATCTACTCAAGCATCTGCTTTTGAAATATGAGGTTTTATGACCCTTTCACACGGTTTGTGGGGGGCGGGGCGGTTGGGGGACCGATTGGGTCTGCCTGTCAGTTTTTCAAGTGGACCCTCTAGTTTCCTGTGACATCCAATCTGATCCTGTCTGCTACGAACAGACTGATGGGGATTCCCATCTGCCTGAATTGGATGGCAGTCAGGTGTTAAAGGACATGCATTCCGAGTAAGTTAAAATATTGTCGTGTTTAGCCACCCGCCACTATGCCATTCTGATGTGATTGGTAATAATCCAGTGGTGTGCTTAGATCCGCATCCATCTTAGGAAACAGGCTCCCTCTACCAGTGAGTGACTCTGTGCCGAAAGTTTGGTGACAGTTGCATGTACAGTCAAGCTTGCCGCTTATCACTAAATGTATGTATAAATGACTAGTCAAAAAAAAAAAAAGTGTGTAAATTTTTCAAATCCTGTAGCTGCTGACTTTTAATATAAGAACACTTGCCTGTCCAGGGAGGCCGCCATGTCCTTATCCAAAGCCATCCTGTCCCTCAGCTCCGCGTGCTGCCACCGGCATCTTCAGTAAGGGAAACAGGAAGTGAAGCATTGCAGCTTCACAGCTTGTTTCCTACTGGGCATGTGCGAGTCGCGCTGCGCGTTCTGAATGGTCCCCGCTGTCTTCTGGGACTTGTCTCCCCCAGAAGACAGCGATTGAGGGACCTGACATGGCGTAGTTTGCTGAATAATCTGCAGCGCTCTTTCGTGGGAGAAAATACCTGGATTTGACATTCGTCGAATGCTGCGAATCTGCTACAACGGACATCTGATCAGCCATACAGCTAAAGAGTTAATAAATTGGTATAGGAATAAATGGTCAGAATAAAATGGCGCACCCTGTAGGTTGCTGAGTGTATAGATGAGTGCCATATACACATGTCGGCTTGGCTTCCCTCTATCCTAGCTCTGCTCTCTAATCTTTGTCTCTAAAAAAAAAAATATTGGCGTGTTTTTTTTGTTTTTGTTTACTGTTCTTGTATTAACAGACACCTGTACAGAAGTAAGATGACTTCCATTTTTTGGTTTCTTTTAAAAGTTGTAGGTCTCTGAATATAATGTTGACAGTATGTCAAGCTTTACCTTTTTGATTTGTGTGCCGCTGATATTTTCAGGGAGTCATAAAGGACACCCTTGTATCTTTCCTGTGTAAATCTCCCTCTTTTATTAATTAAAACATTAGCTCTGTGACAAGTGTGTGAACTAAAATTAACTTAAGTGTATTGTTAACAAAAAAATATACATCTGATAACCTAATATGTGACCTACAAAATTGGAACTACAACCATTTATTTCATTCTCCAGGCCTAATATGTACATTTTATCGTGTGCAAAAAAGGCACCTGGCAGCAAGAGGGTTTAGTGCTAATGGGCACTGATTGGTGGCAGTGGTGGGCACTGATTGGTGACACTCAATTTCTATACTATAATCAGGGCACTGATTGGTGCCCTGATTACATCCCTAGATGTCCCCCTGCGTGGAGATGCCGCTGATCTTTTCTCCTCGCCACAACTGTCAGTGTGAGGCGAGGAGAACCGATTACCGGCATCTCTGTGTTTACATGTGACTGTCTGTGATTGGACACAACTGATCGCATGGTTAAAGAGCTGCTGATGAAGCGCTTTAGAGATCGGGGTCACGCCGTGTCCTAGCAACACAGTGCGGCCATTCTGGAACGCTGTCATATAGCGTTGTCCCAGACCCGTCATTTGACGATGGGCGGGTGGCAAGCAGTTAAATGAGGCATCACATTGTACTTGGTAGAATTTTATATATAATCTGAAAATTGTTTTAGCTAATTTTAGTTTGTTTTAATGTCCTAATCTTCTAGGGGTAGTGGAAGATATTTGAATAGGTGCCTATACAAGTTTATCTCGACCATGAATTAATTAATGTCCATTGATTGTTTGCATGAGATCTATTACAAATATCATATTAATATTCTTCTTATGATTGTATTAAAAATTATTTATCTATATAATATGCTTACAAATATCTTGGACTACCCTTAGGGTATTATGACATTAAAACAAACTAAAATTATCTAAAACAATTTTCAGATCATATATATATTTATTTCTACCAACTACAATGTGATGCCTCATTTAAAGTCCCATTACCCCTTCACATACATAGTTTAGTGTCACTTTTAAAGCGGTTCTTCAGTCTGAAACAAATTTAAGTCAGCAGCTACACATACTGTAACTGCTGACTTTTTAATAATGGGACACATTTCTGTCCAGGGATTCAGCAAAAATAAAGTTTCAAAAGTTAGAGGGGGGGGGGGGGCAAGCAGAACCCCCCCCCCCCCCCCCCACTTTGAGAGAAGTTCTGCTTTAAAGTGATATTAAATTAAAATAACATGTTATATTTACCTGCTCTGTGTAATGGTTTCACACGGAGCAGTTCAGATCCTCCTCTTCTTGGGTCCCTCACGACTGCTCCTGCTGAGTGCCCCCACAGCAAGCAACTTGCTATGGGGATAGCTGAGCCGCTGCTCTGTGTCCATTCAGACATGGTACGTATCAGGGGGGCTGCTGACCACAAGGTTTTTATTTTAATGAATAGAATGCATTAAGATAAATGTCTACTTTTTAGAACCACTTTACGTAAACTTGTTCTTTACCATGTGCAATTGATTACCCCTATGTAGCTGGCCAAGTGGAAGACTGCAGAAGAAGTTGCTGCTTTGATTCGATCTTTGCCAGTTGAGGAACAGCCGAAACAGATCATTGTCACCAGGAAGGGCATGTTGGATCCTCTTGAGGTAAGAACCCATTGTTTAACCTCCCACGTGAATTTGCTGCAAGGGTGTTTTTCTAGTTCTGCATCTCTCTCATTGAAAATTTCATTATTTTTTTTTGTAAATTTCAGGTGCATTTGCTTGACTTCCCAAACATCGTGATCAAAGGCTCTGAGTTGCAACTGCCTTTCCAGGCCTGTCTAAAGGTGGAAAAGTTTGGAGATTTGATTCTTAAAGCAACAGAGCCCCAGATGGTTCTTTTCAATCTCTATGATGACTGGCTGAAGACCATTTCTTCATACACAGTATGTGATTCTCGTATTGTTGGCACTAAGATTTGTAAAACTGGAATGGCTGTTTTTAGAATGTGTGGTTCTAGCCTTATGTACAACAGTGGAGTACTTGGGCAGGATCATGATATTTTAAGACCACTGATAGGTCAGTTAATATTATTATTTTGGTCATTTTCGTTAATTTACTATAATCTGCCTTGCAGGCATTCTCTCGACTGATTCTAATTCTGAGAGCATTGCATGTCAACAATGACCGTGCAAAAGTCATCCTAAAGCCAGACAAGACGACAATCACTGAACCTCATCATATCTGGCCCACACTGACTGATGAGGAATGGATCAAGGTAGAAGTTCAGCTAAAGGATCTGATCTTGGCTGACTACGGAAAGAAAAACAAGTAAGACATAACTTTTCTAATATTGTAAGCCTATTTGTCACCATATCTGTTTCAGTAAAATATAAATGAGATGCAGGGGTAAGGTGCAGATGGATGGTAGGTTCCACCTCAATGGAGCTTGGCACTTAGGCCTCTGAGGCACACGATACTGATGTTTGAGCATCTGCCTTATTTTTGACGCAATTATTTTATTTGCACATGCAAAATACTGACTGGGAATATAGATATTTAAAAAAACAATTTTTTATTTTAACTGTGGAATATGCAGCGCTTGTTTATATACCTGTAAACAATGGGCTGCATTTTATATCGGTAAAAAAAAAAAAACCTCTGCTGAGCTTTTTCAAGCTGCAGTGTGCTAGAGGCACCTGTCTTCCATTCTTCCTCCACACTGCTATATTCTTACCATTTACCTAGTGAGTTTAATATTTTTCTCTAAATAGAATAAATCCTGGACATCTATATATTTGTGTCAGGCAAAACTGTCTGTGTTGTGCAATCTAAACACGTGACTCCTTCTGTTTTTCAGTGTAAATGTTGCATCCCTAACTCAGTCTGAAATCAGGGATATCATTTTGGGTATGGAAATCTCTGCACCATCCCAGCAGAGGCAACAGATTGCTGAGATTGAGAAGCAGACAAAGGAACAGTCTCAGCTCACTGCTACCCAAACACGCACTGTTAACAAACATGGAGATGAGATCATCACTTCAACCACGAGTAACTACGAGACGCAGACCTTCTCCTCAAAGACCGAATGGCGTGTCAGGTACAACTTCTAGCAGCTCAGAATTGACTTGTCAATCGTTTTCTTTGAAATCTCTTGTTATGTTGCTTCTCTGTTTAGTCGCACTTAATACGAGTTCTGGCTCAGACTTTTAAGCCTTGTATACACGATTGGATTATCCGTCAGGAATTGTGTGATTACAGGCTGTTGTTTGAAAGCACTACTGTTTGTATGCTCCATCGGACAAATGTCAGATTTTCCACGGACAAATGTGGGATGGCATGCTTTTAAAATTGTCTGCCAACAAATTTGTGTGTTGGATTTTCCGATTGTGTGTACACAAGTTCGGTGGATAAAACTCCAACGTATAAACACGCATGCTCAGAAGCAATGCTCACCATAACACCACATTAGCAGTTGCCCAAAGGGTGGTGCTAAAGAGCTGAAAAACCACGTAGTTTTTGTTGGCCGACAATTCTTTGTCGTTTGTATGCAATACAAGTTCCTGGCCAACGCCCTTCGGACAAAAGTTCTACGCTTTCTCCGATGAAAATGCGATCGTGTGTACGAAGCTTTAGTCTTCCAATGCTAAAGTCATGCTTTTATATTTTCAGTCACGGTTCTATTATGGTTCCTGGGTAGTTGTTTATGTGACTGAAATGTCAGTGTGTGTCTATTCTATAAAATGTTCCTTCATTTTGCAGAGCTATATCGGCTGCAAATCTTCACCTGCGAACCAACCACATCTATGTGTCATCTGATGATATCAAGGAAACTGGTTACACATACATCCTGCCTAAGAATGTGCTGAAGAAGTTTATTTGCATTTCAGATCTGCGAGCTCAGGTATGCTTTAATCGGAATGTAACTCTAGTGCTGTCTTATCCTTCTCTCTTTTATTTTTTTTTATATAGATTTTGCATTTCTATCAGCTGCAGTCCTCAATTTGAAGTGTATAAAACACCACTTATGCAATAAAGTGCATCCAATCACACATTTCCCAGTTTCAATTTAATTTGGGTAATGAGCCTCCCCATCATATCTGGGAAGACAACAGGGAGAGGTAGACATTCCCATGCCACTATGAGGGGGCCAGCGGCATCTGTGTCCAAAGTGGACGTGGCCTGTCCTCAGGTAGGGCACATTTGTCTCTGTTTAGTGATGTTGCCCGTTCTATCCAACCACAGCACGCAAAGGAGGTGGTGGACTGGCTTACTAAACAATCATAATTGTTAATCTTGTCCTGAGTGTACTATAATTTGGCTTGATCACTGATACAAAAGTGTATTTCAATCCAGTCTGCCAAAGACACCAGAATTTATCCCAAAAACATCTCTAATCTTGTTCTTGGCACACTAAATTGTGGCCTCATCATACAGACTGGCTCCCCAAACCACTGTTTACAAACTAAAGAAAGCTTGCAGGGAACATGTCAGGTTTTTTTTTGAGACCCTAGAGCAGTGATGGCGAACCTTTGCACCACAGATGCTTTTGGAACTACATTTTCCATGATGCTCAACTACACTACATAGTATAACAGATGAGCATCATAGGGAAATGTAGTTCCAAAACACCTAGGGCTTCAAGGTTCGCCATCACTGCCCTAGAGAACAAAATTGCGGTCGTTTCAATATTTTATGTCACACTGTATTTAGTGTGACATAAGAGTAAATTTCTAACATGTCGTCATGCTTTAAATTTGCGCGAACTCATGGAACGACGGTACTTTAAAAAAAATAAAGCGTCGCCTACGATTTTAAACAGTTAGAGGAGGTCTATCTACCTAGAATTATTGCTCTTGCTCTAAAAGATTGTGGCGATACCTCATGTGTGGTTGTAACACTGTTTACATTTGCAGGCATGACTTAAATCTGCGTTTTTACTTTGGCGAACAAGCACAGAGGGATGCGGTGCTTTAAAATGTTTTTTTTTTTTTTTTTTGGAGGGATCTGGGGTCGATAAGACCCCAAATCCCTCCTTTGCACTTAAAAGCATTCAAAACGCCAAGTTTGGCTGTTTGAATACTGATATTTTCTTAAATCTGGTGTCTTTAAGGGTCCAGTAAACCAAAAGTGACATTGTGACTTTGCTTCCATGTCTCTCTAGAACCAAGATCTGATCAAAACCGATTTCTGGCTTTTGTTCGGGTCTCCGGCCAGACAGCGGATGTGACGGCTGGTCGCTCGGCCTTCCCAGTAGGACTGGAGAGCCTGGGCAGAGTGGCGAGGGACGTCACCTCCCTCTGTTGTGATAACAATCGAGCGGCTGGTTAGCCCCATCGGTTGTTATTACAAGAAAGCAGATTGTCGACTGTAAAAAAATAAAAAAGGTCCGCTGCTGCATCCACCTAGGTAAGTATAATGGTTAAAATAAATAAATACTTCTTTTAAAAGCCCAATTTGTCCTGGGGGGGAAAGAAAAAAGACTACGTGGGACAATAGAAGCATGCATACACATAGATCTGGTACTCAACATAGCCATTAAATATCTGTTGCCATGTTCGTTGGCAACTCCAGAATTTAGCCAGTTTGCGCTCCAATGCGATTGCCAGCTTTAATCCTACAGAGATGAAGCATTGTATCATCAATACAATTTACATAACTGCACATTACAAATGACATATGACATGAATATTGCAGTCTTGATAGTTGTGTCTAATGGTTCAAAAACTGATGCTTTGATAGGTTATCTTCAGTTTCAATTTTGTGCTTGGAACAATGTTCACGCTCATTAAATCGCCAAAGCTGTGTATGTTGGTTACAAGAAAATGCTGTAAGAAAATAAACGCTAAATTGTAAATGTTAAAGATTAGTTAAGGTTTATTAATTTTGCTGCTTATTACCCTTTACATGTAATGGGGTGATATGGCATTTGCTCTAAATGTTTTACTACGTATGTTCTAAATTTTACATTTTGTGTCTAGATCGCAGGCTACTTGTACGGAGTGAGTCCACCAGATAATCCACAAGTGAAGGAGATCCGTTGTATTGTGATGGTTCCACAGTGGGGAACTCACCAAACTGTTCACTTGCCTAATCAGCTGCCCCAGCATGAGTATTTGAAGGTAGGTTTTAGACATTTTAGTGTTTATTTGTGGTGTGAACACCACCTAGCAGTACCTTCTTTAGTAAGTGACCAGAATCCACCACCTAATGTTCTTGGGTTGAAAAGCCCATGCTTGTAAATGGTGCGCTTGTTAAAGCGTATGGATACTGCAAAATTGTTACAAAATATAGAACACTTCCACCAAATTATTCTCCTCTAAATGACCTCCACCCTCACATAATGAACATTTTCAAAGTGTTCTTAAAGGGTTACTAAACCTGTGTGTGAGAAGAAAAAAAAAACACATACTTCCCACCTCTGTGCAGTTGGTTTTGCACAGAATGGCCCCGATACTCCTCTTCTGGGGTCCCTCAGCGGTGCTGGTGTCTCCTCCTCCTTCTCGAGTGCCCCGTCTGAGAAGTGCTCTCCTTTAGGACACCCGTGGGGGTGTGTGCGCTCCCAAGTCCTGCTGCAGTCTATTGACGCAGACGGCAGGACTGTGCCCCACGTCATTGGAGTTGATAGCAGCTGGAGCCAATGGCTGCGCTGCCATCAATCTATTCAATCGGGACACAAGACACCGCCCATAGCTGGTGTGCTAGTTCCTGTCGCAGGAATTACAGGGCTCAGGTAAGTGAAAGGTGGGGCTCGGGGGGCTGCTACATGAAAGGAGGTTATTCACCTTCATGCATAGAAAGTTTACAACCCTTTTTGTAAATGTGTGCACCAGTTCTCAAAACGCTGATAGCCTTAGTTTTATTAGAACATCTAAAATTACAATTGGTTGTCAACCATAACTATAGTTAACAAGTTTTTCTTTTAGATCTACAGTGAAACCTCGAATTGCGAATAACGCGGTTAACGAGCATTTCGCAATACGAACATTTAAAAAAAAATGTCTCGCAATACGAGCAGGATTCAAGCCACAGCGATGTGCAGAGCCGTTCAGAAATACTCTTTTCCCGAGTTCAGCCGAGTATTTCCGAGGCTCTCCTGCGCCCCCCACCTTTGGCCACATGCAGTATTGCATGCCATAGAAGTCCATGCAAAACTAATTATTTTTGTTTCCATTGACTTCTATGGGAAAAATCACTTTGCTATGCAAGTGCTTTTGGATTACGAGCATTCTCCTGAAACAGATTATGCTCATAATCCAAGGTTCCACTGTATGCTGCATCATTCTTTCTGTATATTCTTACTGCTCTTAATTTGTGTTTCTATTCCCTTATTTATTTTTAGGAAATGGAACCTCTGGGATGGGTTCACACACAGCCAAATGAGTCTCCACAGCTGTCTCCACAAGATGTCACCTCTCATGCTAAAATCATGGCAGACAACCCAGCCTGGGATGGAGAAAAAACTATAATTATTACCTGCAGGTTAGTATGGGTTGGTTTGTAATGTCTTCCACAATAAAATGTTACACTTTAAGACAATGCATTTACGTTTAGTTAGAATTTTGCTGGTTGTCACACATCTACTGAAAAAAAAATCTAACTGACCCACTTCTGTATAACAACTATAAGTGTTTTTTTTTTTTTTTTAACATAGTTTATAGCTAAAATATATAGTGTGTACCTGCTCACTCTGGCATTTTTAATCCCCCTCAGCTTCACCCCTGGTTCCTGTACATTAACTGCTTATAAACTGACCCCCAGTGGATATGAATGGGGAAGGCAGAACACGGATAAAGGGAACAACCCAAAAGGCTACCTACCATCTCATTATGAAAGAGTCCAGATGCTGTTATCTGATCGCTTCCTAGGGTTCTTCATGGTGCCTGGACAAGCATCTTGGAATTACAACTTCATGGGTATGTATTGTCTCCATTATTGAGTTGATTGGGTTTGTCACTAATGTTATCTGTAGAGAACCACAGTGCGGTTACCTTTTGGCCAATTAACATCCGTAATTGTGGAAATGATTATGGCTTTGCAATTTGCAGTTTTAACAGAATGTGATTTGCATTTGATTAGGGCTCTAGGGAGTTGGAGGATGATGAAAACAGTGTTTGCTTATGCTGTTCTAGCAGTAATAAACACCAAAACAACCCCTTTATTCTATTGCAGCTTACCAACTCTTAGATGGGATGGCTTCAATAGTTTTCTTTTTTAGGCTTTTCTTTATTTTCGTCTGGCGATGCAGCCAGTAAGTCTGTTATTTTATTAACAGTACAAGCTTCTGCAAATGTAGCAGTTAGAATTGAAACAAATCATTTATGACTGAAGGGTGCTAATCGGCTTTTATGTATTGATGTCAAATCTTTGTCAAAAGAAGAAAAACTGTTGCTGTAACTGCAGTGTGAGCTGGAGGCTGGCTTTATTTGTTAGCGTATCTAAATCTGCTAGTACATCTTAAAACCCCCTCCCAGACTGCCAATGCTGCTACCCAGAGCTGCCTCTGTGTTCCTTCAGAGTGGGAGCACTAATGCAGGATGGTCAGATAACTAGGGGAAAAGCCCCCAAAAAAACAAATGCAGCCTCCTCACCACAAGGACTGGTAAGCTGCAACATCTTCTTTTAAGTCTTTGATTTAATACTATTTAAAAAAAAAACAATTCCACCAGCTGCAGGTATTCTTAAAGTGCTGATTGATGGAGAGCGTATTGCTCCTTTTCTTCATGTTTTTGCCTTTTGTTCTTCTAGGTGTCAGGCATGATCCAAACATGAAATATGAGTTGCAACTGGCTAACCCCAAGGAATTTTACCATGAAGTCCACCGCCCCTCGCACTTCTTGAACTTCGCCTTGTTGCAGGAGGGTGAGGTGTACTCTGCTGACCGTGAAGACATGTATTCCTAGTTTGTGCATTAAAAATAAACGTGGAACTTGGATCACTGTTGATATTCAACATAAGAATTATAAACATGAGCCCAGAATTACACATCTCCACAGTCGTTACTTTGTTGCTGTGGTTTGTCCGGTTAAATTCTCCATCCCCCATTTTTTTTTCTGACTGCAGCTGTATAGAAAATTGTATGCAATGTCTTTATTTTCAATATCTTAAAAGGTATTGTTGGAACTAGTAACAATGTTGCTCTAATAAATGTTTTTTAAATTATATAGTGTTTTTATCTTTTTTTGCTTTCTTTTAAAGCTGAACTCCAGAAATAAGGCCAGCTTGTAAAATGTCGACTTAAAGCGGGGGTTCACCCTAAAAAAAAAAAAAAAAAAAAATTTCTAGCATGCCATTCAGCATACTAGCGCGACCTACAGTATGCCTTTATATATTTTTTTGGCGCCGTACTCGGTTTAATCACGTAGTAAAGTTTCAGACTCCCCGCGGGGAATGGGCGTTCCTATGCAGAGGGAACGTGATTGACGGCCGGCTATGGCGCGTCGCGCTTCCCGAGAAGAGCCAAAATAGGACTTTGCTCTTCACAGCGCCTGCGCAGTCAGCTCCGATGTCTGTGCGCAGGCGCCGTGAACAGCCGAGTCCTACTCCGGCTCTTCTCGGGAAGCGTGACGCGCCATAGCCGGCCGTCAATCACGTTACCTCTGCATAGGAAGGCCCATTCCCCGCGGGGAGTCTAAAACTTTACTACGCGATTAAACTGTGAGTACGGCGCCAAAAAAATATATAAAGGCATACTGTAGCTCGCGCTAGTATGCTGAATGGCATGTTAGAAACTTGTTTTTCAGGGTGAACCACCGCTTTAAGCAGTTTGTGATTGGGCAGGGAGGGCTTGTTGCATAGTGGCTGCATGTGACTCCACAGCTGCAGGAGCTATCCAACAGTCTTTGCTCCACATGGCTTTTGGAGTGCTGCATCTGGACATTGCAGGAATAGCCTGGAAGTGACCTTCGGGTATTGGCTTCTGCATAAGGTCACTCTGTGGGTAAGCCGACCAGGCTGAGCACTTTGGGGCCACCTTATTTGCTTGTATCACTGGATGTCTTTAAATTTCCCAAGCTGACCAAGATGGCGGTGGACAGACCCGTCCAGCGAAGGAGAACTACAAGGAGACTGCCCATAATTTTTCTCCAAGCATATGCCCAAAGAGTCTCTTTTTGTTGCCAGCTCTGCAGGTTGACCTGGAAGACGATCTTGCATAGAAGGGAATGATAGTCCCGCTGGAAGATCCTGCAACCCCACTGCTACCGTGGGACAATGTGAGTACCCCAGCGAGCAGCTCTGCCATGCGGTCAGTCTCTCCATCTGACCCTGAAGGCCCAGAACCTACTTTGAGAGACAAATGAGTGCAGTCATGTCCTGCAACGCTTCTTTAGCAGCTCTGACATCAGAAATAAAAGGTGTTAAAATGGTCTCTCTTTTCGGACAAGACATGCAGAAATCGCAGGGCCGAACGACTGCATTGGAGGGACGATTAAGTACATTGGAGGATGACTGGGCCCCCATACAACGTAATGTGCACTACAATATGGTTACTGTCGCTAAACAGGCTGCCTGCATCGATGACATGGAAAATGGGATACAGAGGATTAATATTGGGGGCCATAGGCATTCTGGAAAAAAACTAAAGGGAAGAATCCGGTGCAGTTTATTGAACAGTGGCTCCTGCAAATATACGGGAAAGACTCCTTTTCTCCAATGTTCTGTGTATAGGGAGCGCACATTTCTATTCAAACTGCCCAACTACAAGGATTGTGACATTATCCTCTCGAAAACAAGGAATCTGTGGGGATGCTTTGGTGATGGCTTACTCAACGTTGCTATTCCCAGATTTCTCTGCTGAGGTTCAGAGACGGGAGGGCTCAATTCAACAAGGTAATGAAACGTTTGAGGGCTCTCGACGTACAGTACGCCATGTTTATATCCTGCTTGTCTACATGTGGTGGCAAGAGACGAGGTCCATGTTTTCGAAAAAAAGCAACTGCTGTCACAATAGCTGGACAGAGGAGCGCTCTATTCAGGAGGAAGCGGCAAACCCGGATGCAAGCTGTCTGATGGCTGTGAGTTTGAGAAATCTTCAACGTTTCAGCATGGCTTGTCAATGTCCACTTCTATTTGTTTTTGGCAAGGTGGATGACCTGAAAGTAGAGCAATAACTTTAACTTTTACATCTTGGCTTTGCCTGTTGTGACACTTGCACGTGCGATGCGCCCTGGCAGGCCAAAGACACCCAAAGGTCCCATGTGGGCGCAGGTTTCCTTTAAGTTTTTCGCAGAGACCCTGTTGGTCTATTTGCTGATTTGTTTTATATATCAAAGCTTTACTTAGTGCTTTGTAGGGGCACAGCCCCAGTCTGATGCCGATCCAGTGGAAAGAATTGAATCGGGTAATTTTTGGAACAGACATTGGTATGGTAATTATCTGTCTTGAGATGGGAAGACACAATATCTCCCGTCAGTAATTTTTTTTACGGATATGCAATGGATAAATCCCACGTAGTGCTTAGCTGGAATGTGAGGGGCTTGGGAAATGGGGTGAAAAGGTTGGCTGTAACAAATGTGGCTGAACGCCTACGGTCTTCAGTACTTTGTTTGCAAGAAACAAATATGCAAATCAGACTGCAGTTCTTTTTTTTTTTTTTTATTCTGTTTTTATTTTAAATAAGAGACATACAGAGATGAAGATAACGGGCACAAGCAAAATCCAACAATAATACAAACATTGTATATAAAAAACTTTACATCTTCCTCTTCAACTATATTACCTTTCATATATTCCATCAGAGGAAAGTACTAATCTATCCATAGCAACTTGAAATCCAATATAGCGGGGAAAAATGGCACAAACAAAAACCTTCTTTAACATAAAACCATTTTTCCCCAGTTATTTCATTTCCTGCCCTGATTAATCCATATATTCCATACTTTTTAAGCTAATCCCCCCCCCCCCCTTTTTAACTCTGCATGTCTTCCTTCCTCATTTCTTATCCCTAATTCCCACACCCCTTATCCCCTCCCTAAGACCCCCGTCTCCTCATCTTCCCATTACCGCCCCGTGCTAAGCAACAGCGCAGAGAGAAAAGAAAAAAAAAAGAATTGATACATAAACTCCCCCCCCCCCCCCCCAGAATTTTCAGACAGGCTTCCTATTTTCCCTATCTGCCTCGTTCTTATTCTTACTCCCAGACTGCAGTTCTCTGCTCGTTTGTTCAGCCAAAATTTCACTCTACCTGTTCATAATTTTGAGCATTGAGTGAGCATATTGAACCCTCGGATTGCCTTTTTAGTGCACACTTTCAGTAGTTGATAAAAAATGGTCTATTTTTTCTGAGATGCAATTTTGAGGGGATAAGATGCGGAAGTCCTTAGGCTCTTGATGAGTTTCTTGGCCCACCAGCCTAATGTTCAAGCCCTCGTTGTGGGAGATTTCAATAATTCTTTGAACTGGACACAGCCTCGTCGGACTTCGGTTTGAAGTCTGACACCATTTGCTAACCTACTAGCTGGACTTCGTGATGCAAGGCTGCCTTAAAATCCCTCAAACTAAAGGTATATTCCTGCCACTCAGCCTCACAATAGAGGCCTCTCCAGAATTGTCCTTGGTCTCTATAATGAGCAAATGCTTCCATTCATTTCTAATGCCCGGTATGAACTGAGGGTGGTCTCAAATCATTCCCCATACTGGACTCGGATCGCCATTTTTGGCCCCTGTAAAAGAACGTAATGGAAAATAAATCCATTGTTTGTTTCCAGATCCCAACCCAGTAACTAAAGCCCTGACTATATTAATAGAAATACAGCGACTCCTGGTATGTACTGGGATGCCCATAAGGCATTTTTTTTCTCCGGGGTAAATTTATAAAATGATTTACTCCAAGACCTGGGAGCTTTCTGTATTGCAAGAACTCAAGTATGCAGTGTCTGTATTTATTGCAACCCCTACAGAAAGGAGGTGGCTGGAAGCGCAATACATGGCTAAGCAAATGACCTTAACGAAAGCAGAGGGCAAACGTTTCTTTTTGCAACAAACATTCTATGAGGAAGGAGAGAATACGGGACACATAATGGCCAAGTCCAGTAGAGGCTCCTCCTTCATATTAGCTATTTGGGATGTTTCTGGGAAGGTGGCGACTTCTCGTTCTGATATACTGATTACCTTTTTTGGCCTTTTACTCAGATTTGTATTTCTCAAAGGTCTCAACCCCCATGGCAATTCAGGACTTCCTTTCAGAGTGTGCATTGCCACGGCTTTCTCGGTCTGATGGGGACATGTTAAATGCTCAACCACAACAGACAAATTAATGGCGCAATTGAAACAGACTTTAATGGATGCCCTGGAGCTAGGTCACTTACCTTTTGTCAATGACTGAAGCTACCATATTTGGTTGTGCCAGTGTCCAATCACCTCTGGTGAGCATATAACTCAATTAGTCAGTTCCCTTCCATATAGCCCCTCCAATCCGGGAAGTATCTCAGTTTTTTCGTCAGTGTCTAAGGTGTAGGACGCGTGGAGAAGTGCTAAGGAAGCTCTGCCAAAATAGACCCTTCGGGGCTAAGGAGCTATGCCTTTTTTGGGATCCATCCAAGAGACTATGAAGCTATGCCAAAACTGGAATGAATCCGGGCCTCTTGCAAGAGGCGTCGCCTGTAATGTCTTCGGAGGACTGGGCTCTGGTGTCTGACCAGGACTTTAAGTCTTAATACAAAAAGTGCCAGAGTCTTTTACAAGACCCAGCCTTAACAGCGGGATAGGCGGAAGGGGAGGAGGGCTGTGAGACGTGCACGCCATTTTAAAGGAAGCCAGAGATCCATCAAGGAGGCCAGCAGCTTTTCCCTTGGGAGATAGCAGCATTGGGGGCACGTAAGCTCTATGTGGTTGGTAGGCACTACCAAAGAGAGACACCCACTCTATGCATAAAGCCTGTGTGTTGAAGTTGCATGCTTTAAGATTGTTAAACTTGGCACAGCAATATATGCATTTTTGTACCTCGGGAATAAGAAAGACAAGAAGGCAACGCCACCTCAGACAGGAGGCTCTAGCCGCACCTGCTCTGTACCTTCCTCCCCTGTAAATATTGATTTGCCAGTACAGGAGGAGCCATTGCCACTTTCGGGAGTTTCTCCAGTGGCGCCTGGACCTGCATATGTCACTGAAGACACTTCTTTTTTTTTTTTTTTTTTTTGCAGCCATTGGAAAACTAGGACAGATGGCTACGTTAATCACCCAGTCCTCTAAGATGGACAGAAAGCGAAGCAGATCTCCTTCAGTAATTATTGACCCCCTTTCAGAAAGATCTGAAGAGAAGGATGAGGTTACACCTGCAGAGGAGAGGGGAGCATGGTCCGAGGGATCATGATCTCAGAGGAACCCTTTTCTGCTGCTCAGATGCTAAGATCACAGGTGCAATACTATGCTGAAGTAGTGCGTACTACATTTAGGCTACCTCCTTCAGCGTTAACTGAATCACCTGTCTCTCCTCTCTGGGTTCATTAAAGACCATGCAGAGTACATACTCCTTCCCAGTTCATCTGCTACTAAAGAAATTGTTTGACTGGTTACATCCAGACAAGCATTTCTCTCCTCCTAAAAAGTTTGATATTCTTTATCTTATGGAGGAAGAATTTAAAAAGAAGTTTAGTCTGCCTGCTGTAGATGCAGCTATATCTTGTGTAAATAAGAACCCGACTTGTCCAGTAGATGACATACAGGTGTTCAAGGATCCTTCAGAAAAAAAGCTGGAATCCTTATTCAAGTCTTCCTTCCTCCTAGCAGGATTAGTTGCCCAGCCTGCGATAGCAGCAGTAGGCATGTGTCAGGTCATGCAGATAAAGGAAGGAGTTAACTCCAGAACAGTTCAAATCATGGGAAGATTTGCCTAAAGCTTTGTTTTACAATGGATGCTATGAGGGATTCAATCATGCAAGCATCTCGTCTTACACTCCAGTTTCAGCCAGCCACAAAAGCCAAAGAAGACCAGGCCCAAAGAAACAAGAAGAAGTGGGGTCCCAAGGCTAACAAGCAAAACCCCAAAGCCTCTGCATGAAGAGGCGCCTGCTTGGTCGAGTGGGGGGACGGCTTTGTTGGTTTTCAGCGGCATGGCAGACAGAAATACAGGATGGATTGGGAGTATCCACAGTATCCTTAGGGTACAAACTAGAATTTCAAGAAATCCCATCTTCCCAGTTTCGAAGCTCGAGGCTCTCCAAAGATCCTCTAAAAAGAACGTCCCTTTTCAAAGGATTTTATTACTTACTATCCCAAGGGGTAATCTTAGAGGTATCCCTAAAGGAGCGAGGTTCAGGTTTCTACTCAAACCTCTTTTGTGATCCCAAAACCGAATGGAGACGTCAGACCCATTCTGGATCTAAGATCGCTAAATCAGTTTCTCAACATTCGCCATTTCCAAATGGAAACTATTCGATCAGTAGCTGCCACCCTACAAGGCGTGGAATTCATGGCATCCATAGACATCAATGACGCATATTTACATGTACCTATCCATCCTGCTCACCAAAGATTTTTAAGGTTTGCGTTAGAAGATCGCCACTTCCAGTTTGTGGCTTTACCCTTTGGTGTGGCCACAGCACCCTGGGTATTCACAAAGGTACTAGCTCCTTTGCTGGGCAATCTCGGAGCACAAGGCATAAGGATAATGGCCTATCTAGACGATCTACTTGTAATAGATCAGTCCGTGGCAGGATTAGACCATGCAGTGCTCACCACTATAAAGTACCTGGAGCAATTAGGATGAATTGTAAACTTGCAAAAATCCTCTCTACAAGCCCAAAGAAGGGTAGAGTATCTGGGCATGATCATAGACACAGCCCAAAGCCTGGCATTCTTACCAGAACCCCACAGATCAAGTCGCTAAAGGACCTGATCCCGGCAGTCAAGGCAAAGAAGAGACCTTCAATCTGGCTTTTGCATGCGACTATTGGGCAAGATGGTAGCCTCTTTCGAGGCCATCCCTTATGCCCAGTTTTATTCGAGACTTCTTCAAGGCAGCATTTTTGCCGCCTGGAACAGAAAGATCTAAGCTCTGGATTTACCCATGCGCCTGTCCTCTCAAGTGCGCCAAAGCTTCAGTTGGTTACAGACCAAAAACTTGCAGAAAGGAAGATCCTTTCTCCCAATCACCTGGAAGGTAATATCAACAGATGCCAGCCTAATGGGCTGGGAAGCTGTGTTAGATGAAGCTGAGAGAAGTCTGCCCATCAACATACTCGAGTTACGGGCAGTATACTGAGCCCTCAAAACCTGGACTAGCAGGTTAACCACTTAAGGACCCCTTCACGCCGATATAGGCATTGCTGGGCACATACATGTACGTGGCCCTTTAAGCCCAGCCGTGGGGTTGCGTGCTCCCGTGACCCGGTCCGAAGCTCCGTGACCGCGGGACTCGTGGAACCGATAGCCGCTGAAGCCCTGAACCCCAACCCCCTCCACTCACCACTGTACGTGACCCCCACCCTACCCCCTTGGTTTCATTACTAATCCCACATGCCTCCACTCCATTTGCCATTGCAATAACATCTGCTTTGTGCTCATTGCCACTGCGCTGATGCATGCCTCAGCCCTCACCAGCACTGGACCAATACACACTTGTGTACAATAATAAGTGAAAACTCCTGCGCTGTGTAGGATAAATGGGAGTGGAAACAAAGGGGGAGGGGTCAGAATGGATGTGTACACTGCAGCAAACAAAAAAGTGTCTCTCCTGGTTAGACGGAAAATAATAATGTAAAAAAAGTGGTGATGTCTGCGCTGTGAAAGGGAGGGGGGGTGGGGATACAAATAGGCCCGTGGAGCGGGAAGATAGTATAATTGTACAAACACAGTGAAATTTGCAACCTAGGAACAGTGATTAAGTGAACATACAGCCTGAATAGAGCTGTATTAAAATGAACAAAGTGAAAAGAGTTTCTTCAGTGATTAAAACAAAACAGTCCCGGATTAATGCAAACAGAAGACCAGGGTTCCAAGTGAAGTTGATAAAGAAAGGATGGATGAATGGTCTATAGCAGGGATATGCAATTAGCGGACCTCCAGCTGTTGCAGAACTACAATTCCCATGAGGCATAGCAAGACTCTGACAGCCAGAAGCATGGCACCCAGAGGCAGAGGCATGATGGGACTTGTAGTTTTGCAACAGCTGGAGGTCCGCTAATTGCATATCCCTGGTCTATAGTGAAAAGTTCCAAAGCCAAATAGGTGAAGTTGTGCATCAAAAACGAATCCAGAAGCGTGCAGCCCACACCATTAGTGATCCTAGCAGCTTGCCTCACGGCTGTCACATAAAGCCAAATCGGATACCAATGCTTCAAACTCTTAATGGATGTGTGTCTTCCCAATGGGTCTCCGCAGTGGACCATACATGTAAGGGATACAATAAAAATACTGGAGTATAGTCCTGATACCACACATGAAGGGGTCTCTGTAGTGGGTAAGTAGATGTAAACTTACACAGTATATGGAAAAAAGGTGCCTATCTCCACGAGCGCCGAGCTCGTCGCCCTGTACTTCTCACTGCAACTGCTTGCTCCTTTCACTATCCGTGGGGACGGCCACTCAGATAAAAGTGCAAGGGGCGAGGGAGGGAGAAGAAAGGGGGCACATAGCGTGATACCGTACAACAAACTTTTTATTAAAAGAGCATAAAACCATCTGTAAAAAACTCACATTGAGCAGTCTTGTCACGGTCTCATATCCACGAGCACCGCGCTCGTCTGCCGTCTGTCGGGTGGTGCTACCCAATCAGTGCTCAAGTCCTGACGCGTGTTCATCACGTGACTTCATCAGGGGATGTGTGCTCTCAGTCAGTTTAGTGAGGCACTCTTCCGTAAAAGCCTGTTCAATGAATGGCCACATTTTTGCTAGTAAAGAAAAAAAATGAATAAGGGAGCTATTTACAAAAGTTTAAAACGGACATTGTTTGCACTTGCCATGAAATCCTTTTCTCAGTTTACTGGGATACATTGTAGACCTTGTATTTGCCCTGAACATAGAAGGATAAAAATGTTTCTCCTCTCCTTGGGTTATACTTCAATACCGTAAGGTAGGGAAGATGCCCCCTATATCATGTGGAGTAAACTATCTTGCCAGACCAAATCACACAGCTGCCAGAAAAACTTTGCAGCTGGCATCAGCACAATCCTAAATGTCTAGTATGTGAACATATGAACAGAAAAAAGACTTGTGCTATGGTATGACTGTGAGTCATTACTGGGAAGGAAAG
This sequence comes from Rana temporaria, assembly GCF_905171775.1. Lineage (NCBI taxonomy): Eukaryota > Metazoa > Chordata > Amphibia > Anura > Ranidae > Rana > Rana temporaria. Next base: position 438,882,140 of record NC_053490.1, read on the forward strand.
ATCCTGACTATTGATGGCGTAGACATGAGAGATTGTGTGAAATCTAGTGGCTGGCTATTGGTAGCCTTAAATGCTGGTCCCTTAGGACCAAAGAAGCGTATCTGTCGTCCTGAAGGAGGCAGAAGAGTCTAGATAAATACTGAAAACCTGCCTAACATCCTGCAATGAAAGTGATACTAAAGTCGATTTTGTTTTCATTTAACCACTTGCTGACCGCCGCCTGTAGATTTACGTTGTCAGAATGTCACGGCTGTGCAAAGGGACGTACCTGTACATCCCTTTGAATTTGCCACCGGCATTGTGCGCCCCTGCCTCAAGCTCCGCGGCCGTGCCCGCAGGAACCGCGGACTCGATGTCCGCCAGTGTCCCGTGATCGTGTCACTGTGCTGCAGAACAGGGAGATGCCTATGTAAACAAGGCATTTCCCTGTTCTGCCTAGTGACATGAGAGTGATCTACTGCTCCCTGTCATTGGGAGCGGTGATCACTGCCATGTCACTCGTAGCCCAGCCTGCCCACAGTTAGAATCACTCCCTAGGACACACTTAACCCCTTCCTCACCCCCTAGTGGTTAACCCCTTCCCTGCCTGTGCCATTTGCACAGTAATCGGTGCATTTTTATAGCACTGATCAATATATAAATAACTGGTGCCAAAATAGCGTCAAATGTGTCTGCCATAATGTCGCAGTCATGATAAAAATCGCAGATCGCCGCCGTAACTAGTAAACATACTAGTAAAAGAGATATTAATAATAAAAATGCCATAAAACTATCCCCTATTTTGTAGACGCTATAACTTTTGTGCAAACCAATCAATATATGCTTATTGCGACCAAATACCACCAAAAGAAAGCTCTATTTGTGGGGGGGAAAAGGACGTCAATTTTGTTTGGGTACAACGCAGCACAAGCGTGCAATTGTCAGGTAAAAAGTTAATTTATTTCTGTAATTCAATTCAAAAAGTTAAATTCATATATTTTATATAGATGTGTGACACACAGAGAGTGATATATTTCAAGCAGTTCTCTCTTATAACTTCGATGATTAGGGCTTACAGCTAGTGAAAACCCAAAATTCAGTATCTCAGAAAATTAGAACATTACATGAGACTAATAATAAAAAAAAAAACTTTTATGCAGAAATGTTGGCATACTGAAAAGTATGTTCATATACAGTATAGTATGCACTTAATACTTGGTTGGGGCTCCTTTTGCATGAATTACTGCATCAATGCAGTGTGGCATGGAGGCGATCAGCCTGTGGCACTCCTGAGGTGGTATATGAGCCCAAGTTTCTTTGATAATGGCTTGCAGCTCATCTGCATTGTTAGGTCTGGTGTCTCATCTTCCTCTTGACAATACCCTACAAATTCTTAATGGGGTTTAGGTCAGGTGAGTTTGGTGGCCAAACAAGCACAGTGATACCATGATCATTGAGCCCATGTTCACATCAAAGCGATTTGACATGTCAAAACTAGGGCTGTGCGTTAAACGCGATATTAACGGCGTTAACGCAAACCCATGTTAACGCCGTCAATATTTTTATCGCGTGATTAACGCGGGAGGGCTCGGGGTGGACGTGCAGAGTGTGCAGCGGCGCGGCGCGGCTTACCTTCTTGCTGGATTCACAGGCAAGTTACTCACCTTGTCCCTGGATCCAGCGATGCCACCCCGCTGTGTGATCGAGCGGGTCCTCCTCGCTTGGCGGGTCCTCCTCTCTCGGCGGGTCCTCCTCGCTCGATTCACAGTGTCTGTGTGCCGCCGATCTCTGTTCCCTGCGACGTTACGACGCACGGGAGCGGAGAACGGCGCCAAATTCAAAAAAGTAAACAAACACAATACACACAGTATACTGTAATCTTATAGATTACAGTACTGTATGTAAAAAATACACACACCCCTTGTCCCTAGTGGTCTGCCCAGTGTCCTACATGTACTTTTATAAAATAAAAACTATTTCTGCCTGAAAACTGTAGATTCTCCAAAAGTGTCCCTTTATGTCAAAAATGGTTTTAGATCAGCTAGAAATCAGCGATCATAAATTATAATCACTTGCAGAATTGTCCGATATTTGTGGGGAAATTCGTCATAAATTAGATAGATTAATCGTGAGTTAACTATGACATTAATGCGATTAATCGCGATTAAAAATTTTAATCGTTTGACAGCACTAGTCAAAACGCATGCCAAATCGGCAGCTATTTCCGGCAATGGCATCGCCCCAAACCGTGCAGCGCCACGCCGATTCCCAAAAGCAGTTCCTGTACTACTTTTGGCGACTTCGGGGGTGATTTGTATAGACATGTGTACAGGAACCTGCACAGATGTTTCTGAAATCGTTCCCGAAGTCGGACTGACATGCGGAATGAAATTGTGCGAGTTCAGCTGAACTTGCATGATTTTCAACCCGCAGTCAGTGTGAACCTAGGCTAAACCAGGTATTGGTACTTTTGACAGTGTGGGGAGGGGTCCAAGTCCTGACAGAAAATGAAATCGGCATCTCCATAAAGCTGGTCAGCAGAGGGAAGCATGAAGTGCTCTAGAATTTCCTGCTAGAGGGATGCGCTGACTTTGGACTTGATAAAACACAGTGGACCAACACCAGCAGATGACATGGCTTCCCAAATCATCACAAACTGTAGAAAATTTTGCAATTAATTTGGAAATCAAGGTCCCCGGAGTCTGGAGGAAGAGTGGAGAGGCACATAGAATCTGCGTTGCATGAGGTCCAGTGTGAAGTTTCCACAGTGATGATTTGGGGAGCCATGTCATCTGCTGGTGTTGGTCCACTGTGTTTTATTGGGTCCAAAGTCAGTGCAGCCCTCTACCAGTAAATTTTAGAGCCTTTTGCTTTAATTAAAGCCTTTAGTATGTTGGGATGTCTCTACTAACTTTTACACATCTATAGGCAGATTCACAAAGACTTAAGACGGCGTATCAGTAGATACGCCGTCGTAAGTCCGAATCCGCGCCGTCGTATCTTTAAGCGTATGCTCAAATTGAGATACACTTCTGTGTTGCTAAAATACGACCGGCGTAAGTCTCCTACGCCGTCGTATCTTAGCTGCATATTTACGCTGGCCGCTAGGGGCGTGTACGTTGATTTACGCCGAGAATATGTAAATGAGCAAGATACGCCTATTCACGAACGTACGTACGCCCGTCGCAGTAACAGCGGAACAGGAACAGCCGTCGAATTTCACGTCATTTACGTTGTTTGCGTAAGCCCATTCACAATGGGGCTGGGCGTAGGTTACGTTCACGTCGAAAGCATTGACTATTTGCGACGTGATTTTGAGCATGCGCACTGGGATACGTCCACGGACGGCGCGTCATTTACGTGGGGTCACGAGGCATTACCATACAACACGCCCACTACAGCCTACTTTGAACGCCGCCGTAACATAGGACGCAAGTTCTTTGTAAATACTGTACTTGTCGCTCTAAGTTACGGCGGCGTAGCGTATATGAGATGCGCTACGCCCGCCTAAAGTTAGGCACATCTACCTGAATCTGGCTACTAGACTTTGCAATATTTGCCCACTCTTCTTTGCAGAACTGCTCAAGTTCAGTTAACTTTGATGGTGACTGTTTGTCGACTGCAGTCTGCAAGTCGTTCCAAAAAACAACAGTCACTGCCCCTACCTATGACTGGTCTTTGCAGCAAGGAGCACTGCAAGGGGCGAATGCATGTCAAAAAACATACAGAATTTCCAAGCTCCACCAACCAATCAGCAACCAACCAAATTCACCTGTCTAACAGTGCGTTATAAACAGGGGTTTAGTTGCACGCATTTGCAAATACATGAGTAAGCTGCAGGCCCTGTCAAGGCTCCCTGTGTACTGCAGACCCTAACTCTGAAATTTAAAGAGTCTCCTTAGTGGAAGAACATGTATGCTTATGGATAGATGAAGGGCAGATGACTGGAGGGAGCCCAACCCTCCTTAAAGGAGCAGGAACACACTTAACACCAAGGCACATTGCACAATGGCAGCAAAGGTGCTAGTGCGTTGCCTGACCACAATGACAACAGTACAAAAAACAACAGTCACTGCCCCTACCTATGACTGGTCTTCGCAGCAAGGAGCACTGGAAGGGGTGAAAACATGTCAAAAAACACACAGAATTTACCAACCAATCAGCAACCAGCCAACGGGTTTAGTTGCACGCATTTTCAAATACATTCGTGAGCTGCAGGCCCCATCAAGGCTCCCTGTGTACTGCAGACCCTAACTCTGAAATTCCGCAGATTTTCAATGGGGTTTAAACTGGTTGTAAACCCTGTTACACAACTTTTACCTATAGGTAAGCATATAACAAGGCTTAACTGTAGGTACTTTAACCGGGTTCCCGACCGGCTCATGCAGATATACTGCAGCAGAATGGCTCCTCTGGGCAAAATCCTGTATGGGTACATCCTTCCCTTTTTCAGGCACGCACGGCGGGGCACCGATGCACATGGCTAGTGGGCACGATTGCCAATGACCATGTGCGTGCCACGTGCGATCGCGTGCACGAACGCCAGCACAGGGATTTGTGCATGTAAACAAGTAGGAACAATTTTTCCTACTAAGTGTCTCCTCTCCTAGTCACTCCCATTCCCACACAGTTAGAACACACTGTTTACCCCTAGATCTCCCCTAGTGTTAACCCCTTCTCTGCCAGTGACATTTACACAGTAATCAGTGCATTTTTTATAGCACTGATCGCTGTATAAATCTCAATGGTCCCAAAAAAGTGTCCGATCTGCCCGTTGCAATGTCGCAGTACCGCTAAAAATCACAGATCACCGCCATTAATAGTAAAATAAAAATGCCATAAATCTTTCCCATAGTTTGTAGATGCTATAACTTTTGCACAAACCAATCAAAATTGCGATTTTTTTCCCAAAAATATGTAAAAGAATATATATTGGCCTAAACTTATGAATACATTTTTATCTTAAATTGGGTATATTTATTATAGGAAAAATGTATATATATTTTTTTAAATTGTTGCTTTTTTTGTTTATAGCGCAAAAAAAAAATAACCGCAGAGGTGATCAAATACCACCAAAAGAAAGCTCTATTTGTCAGTTAAAACGTAAAAATGTTAAAAAAAGTGCTCTGGTCAGGAAGGTGGTAAAATTTTCCGGTGCTGAAGTGGTTAAATATCTCCTAGACTTGTACAGTTTAGGAGATATTCAGTATAGACGCTGCTGCCGACTTCATCGGTGCATGCGCACTAAGGAAACAGGCCAATGTGTCATTTCTTCAGGAGTCGTGCCGTGACCGGTAGCTTCCGCAGGCATGCGCGGGAGTGACCTCCGGAGCCGCGAACCTGGAAGTAACTCCGGTGGAAGATGTCCACGCTGCACTTTGAGGGCCGACGCCGATCCAGGGATCGTTCTAAGGTAAGTATTTCATAATATGCTAGTATGCTATGCATACTAGCTCATTATGCCTTTTTTTTTCTTTTCCCCCCCCCAAGGTTTACAACCTCTTTAAGTCTGAGCTCTGACTAGGCCATGAAAGCACATTCATCTTTTTTCTCCTTCAACCACTGTGTGGTTTTGCTGTGTGATTTGTCATGTTGGAAGGTAAATCTTCTACCCATTGACAACTTTCTGGTAGAGGGCAGCAGATTTTTCTCAAGAATTTGACAGTATTTTGCTCCATCCATTTTCTTCTATCCTGACAAGGTCCCTGCTCCAGAGAAACACCCCCATAAAAGGATATTATCACCTCCATGCTTTACTGTACTAATGGTGTTATTTGGATGGAGAGTTGTATTGGATTTCAGCCAGACATATTAATTGGTGTTGAGGCCAAATAATTCAATTTTAGTCTCATCTGACCATAACACCTCTTCCATATGTAGACTTCTAAAACCTTGTGAGCTGCTATATTAATTCAGTGCAGCACTTTCCACACTTCCTTAAAATATGTGAAAAAACATAACAAATAAGTGCAGCGCTTAACTATATATATATATATACATAGGAATATCCCATAAGGGATATAAAGTGCAAACAAATGTAAAAAAAAAAAAAAGTGCAAAGTGATAAATATTAGAATTAAAATGAATCACATAAATCCATAAAGTGTTCTTGTTAATAGGTCAAATGTTTAAAATAATAAAGATATATCGATGAAAACGATCTCTTTACAATCCTCCACCTCTGCATATTGTCAGATTTCTGTGCTCCTTCCACCGGTTGTTCCCTCACCTTATGTACTTTACAAGACCGTACAAGACATATGCACTCACATTTAGACCTCGTTCACACTGAGTGCGGGAATGAAAGTGTGCGCGTTCAGCTGAACTCGTACTATTTCACTCCCGACCCGTCGGTTCTGATTTCGGTGGAGATTTCAGACATCTGTGGTTTCTGCACAAATGGAAATCGCATTCTAAAATCGCAAAAAGAAGTACAGAAACTACCCTTTGAAATCGGTGCGGCGCCACAAATGTAGCGTTGCATGGATTACGACGGTGCCATTGCCGGCAAATGCCACCGATTTGACATGTCAAATCTCATGTCAAAACGCACCAATGTGAACCAGGGCTTAGAAATACTTACATACAGGTATGTGTATATAGCATATATCACTAGTGCAAGGATGAATGTTTCACCATCAGTGCTCCCTCCATCTGTTACACTCTATCTGTCCCTTCCTTGTTCCGCATTTGTCAGCCTCTTAGATCCCTTCTACGAGTTTCATTACCCCTCGTGACTTCCTCAGGAATCTGATAATATGCACAGAGGTAGATGATTGTGAAGGGATCATTTTCATCTATATATGTATTTTGATAATTTTAAAAGTGGATTGGCATCAGAGGCGTTGCTAGGGGGGTGCGGTCCGTCCCCGGGTGACACCCGCTAGAGGGGTGACACCATCCCGACATTGAGTAATTTATTTTTTTTTTTTTAAATGCCCAGCGCCGCCGCGTGTATGTCTTTCTCCGCTCCCCTACTGAGCCAGCCACCTGCAAGCGGCGAGGCGAGCCTCAGCAGAGCTCAGCCAGTGTGCCTGTCACACTGCACTGTGTGACGATGTGACGTCAGTCACATCACACACAGTACTTTCAGTTTCTCCGCGCGGGCGGCGCGGCTCAACTGCTGCACCTGTGACTTGCTGCCCACATCAGTCCCCGCTCTGTCTCCAGACTTTGGGCGCGGCATAGAAACAGGTGCCCACCCCCACCCCCTCCCTTTCTGTCACCCCCCTCTCTGTCACACCCCCTCCATCTCTGTCTTACCCCCACCCCCTCCTCCATCTCTGTCTCACCCCACCCCCTCCTCCATCTCTGTCTCACCCCACCCTCTCCTCCATCTCTGTCTCACCCCACCCCCTCCATCTCTGTCTCACCCCCACCCCCTCCATCTCTGTCTCACCCCCACCCCCTCCATCTCTGTCTCACCCCCACCACCTCCATCTCTGTCTCACCCCCACCCCTCCATCTCTGTCTCACCCCCACCCCCTTCATCTCTGTCTCACCCACACCCCCTCCATCTCTGTTTCACCCCCACCTCCTCCATCTCTGTCTCACCCCACCCCCTCCCTATCTCACCACACCCCCTCCATCTCTGTCTCACCCCCACCCCTCCATCTCTGTCTCACCCCCACCTCCTCCATCTCTGTCTCACCCCCACCTCCTCCATCTCTGTCTCACCCCCACCTCCTCCATCTCTGTCCCACCCCCACCCTTTCTCTCATCCCCCTCTCTATCACCCCCACCCTCCTCTCTCTCTCTCCCCTCTTCTGTCTCCAACCTTCCACCCCCTCTTTCCCTTTTAGGGCAAATTCCCACTAAATCAGCATGACATCAAAGAGCAGCCGGAGCAATTTGACACTCCAGCCACTCTGCATTGCAGGCTGCTAGGGGGCAATATGATTAACAGTTTGGTGCATCATACTTTGTAGTGTATATAATGTAAATGTTGTTCTCCAAAATGTCAGGCAGCACGCTGTCTTTTCAGGTTCTCAAAGAAATGCATTCTGTTAGATTTTTCATGTTTTCTCAGTGTATAAAAAAAGTTGTAGGGGGCAGGCAACGCTGTTTGGGGGAGGGAGGCGCTTCAGAGTCCGGTGCCTATAGGCTCCTGAGATGAAAATTCTGGTCCTGGAGAAAGAGAGGTGGGGGGAGGGGACAAAGAAAATGGAGAGAAAGAAGAAGGGATAGAACGAACAAGAAAGATGGATAGGGAGAGTGAGAAAAGGGGAAGAAAGGAACAGAGAGCAAACAGTGGGGTAAAAAATATTTGGAAAAGGTTATAGGGGGGGGGGGGGGTGACACCATATTTTACCGCACCAGGTGACACCAACCCTAGTGATGCCACTGATTGGCATGTTGGTTTCACAAACATTTGACCTATTTACAAGAACACTTTATGGATTTTTGTGATTTATTTGAATTCTAATATTTATCACTTTGCACTTTATTTTATTTGTTTACATTTATTTGCACTTTATTTCCCTCATGGGATATTCCTATATATATATATATATATATATATATATATATATATATATATATATATATATATATATATATAGTTAAGCGTGTAGTGATGTAATGTATAGTGGTTAGATAATTGATGTTTAAAAGTAGTTTTCCAGCAGCAACCCAATTAATTGACTTCCCACACAGAACAAAATCAAATATTTGCAACAGATGTCAAAACTCCAACAGAGTAAATATGACAAAGAATAGTAGCTTTAGAGTCCCATCTTTCCTAGACCATTTCTAGACCTGTGCCTTCATATCCATGGGGATAGACAAGACTGACCTCCAGAATTATATTGCCTATCCACTGAATGGCTGAACAATTTGATTTGTCGTCTTTGATCTACACTCTGTCTTTCAGAGTGACAGATAATGACCCCCAGTCGGAAACAGCTACAATCATCACCTGCTTTATTTGCATTCTTGCATATTAACATCAACAAGTCCCCTTTGATATGTGAAATTATATTGACAGGTACCAATGTAACCTGTACAAGCTTTAACACCCTTTTTATGTATAAAATTGACGTGTCCTGGATTCTTGCATATTAACATCAACAAGTCCCCTTTGATATGTGCAATTCGATTACAGATACCAAATGTGGCCTGAGCACAGTTTTGATGTGTAAAATAGACTTGTCCTGGAATGCCCGTATGCAACACATATATACTGTGCCATACATAGAACACAATATATATACAATACATACACATATATATTAATATTACAACAAAGCGGTGCACTTATTTGTTATAAACCTTTTTCCATATGGCCTCAGAATCTTTAACCACTTAACGACCGCCGCCTGTAGATATACGTCCACAGAATGGCACGGCTGGGCAGATGGACGTACCGACATGTCCTGTACATCTACCCAGCCGTGGTCCGAAGCTCCGGGACCGTGGGACCCGATCGCTGCTGGGATCCCGCGATCGGTCCCCGGAACTGAAGAACGGGGAGAGCCGCGTGTAAACACGGCTTCCCCGTGCTTCACTGTGGTGGCTGCATCGATAGTGTCATCCCCTTTATAGGGAGACACAATCGATGACGTCACTCCTACAGCCACACCCCCCTACAGTTGTAAACACACACTAGGTGAAACATAACCCCTTCAGCACCTCCTGTGGTTAACTCACAAACTGCAAGTGTCATTTCCACAATAAAGAATGCATTTTAAATGCTTTTGCTGTGAAAATGACAATGGTCCCAAAAATGTGTCAACATTGTGCAAAGTGTCCGCCATAATGTCGCAGTCACGAAAAAAATCACTGATCGCCGCCATTTGTAGTAAAAAAAAATTTTTTTTTATAAAAATGCAATAAAACTATCCCCTATTTTGTAAACGCTATAAATTTTGCGCAAACCAACCGATAAACGCTTATTGCGATTTTTTTTACCAAAAATATGTAGAAGAATACGTATCGGCCTAAACTGAGGAAATTTTTTTTTTTAGATATTTTTGGGGGATATTTATTATAGCAAAAAGTAAAAAATATTGCATTTTTTACAAAATTGTCGCTCTATTTTTGTTTATAGCACAAAAATAAAAACCGCAGAGGTGATCAAATACCACCAAAAGAAAGCTCTATTTGTGGGAAAAAAAGGACGCCAATTTTGTTTGGGAGCCACGTCGCACGACCGCACAATTGTCAGTTAAAGCGACGCAGTCCCGAATTGCAAAAAGGGGCCTGGTCCTTTACCTGCATTTTGGTCCGGGGCTTAAGTGGTTAAGGTGGTCAGATGAGACTAAATTCTAATTATTTGGCCTATTTAATACAAAAAAAGGTTGTACTATTCCCATGTATTTCTATACAAACGCAATTGCAATGAGTGGATGATACTGTAACATTAATACCTTGTCATCTTTGATCAGTTAGAATGTGAAGCTAACATATTCCCAACCAAGAGACCTTTTCAAAGATCTATTTTTGTATCACTGACCTGAAACCTAATGCCTGCTTATGCTACTCTTGTAACAGCTTGTATCCAAATATGTCGATGTCTCTGTTTTTTTTAAATGACGGTTTACAAACAAGGTCAATGTCAGATGCAATAAACAAAAAGTTACATGGCAAAGCATTATTTAAATCAACAAATGTTCATTGATTAAATTTAAGAAGCCTTAGTCTGCATTGATTTTTTTTATATATAATCTGCTTTTATTAAGATTTTGCATATACAGGAAAAAGTTGCAAAAATATACATCTTCAGAAACCTGAAAATACAGAAAAGGGATTGTGGATTCCCCAAATATGGATTCCCCAATTATCAATTACATCTTAGTGCACCTAAAAATACAGACAACAGATCCGAAAAGTATTCACAACACGTTTTCCACATTTTGTTATGTTACAGCCTTATTTCAAAATGGATGAAATTCATTCATTTCCTAAAAATTCTTCAAACCATACCCCATAATGACAACGTGACAGAAGTTTGTTTGAAATCTTTGCAAATTTATTAAAAATAAAAAGCGAAAAAAATATCACATGTACAGTCTTTGTAATGACACTCAAAATTGAGCTCAGGTGCATCCTGTTTCCACTAATCATCCTTGAGATGTTTCTACAATTTGATTGGAGTCCACCTATGGTAAATTCAGTTAATTGGACATGATTTGGAAAGACACACACCTGTCTATATAAGGTCTCACAGTTAACAGTGCATGTCAGAGCACAAACCAAGCCATGAAGTCCAAGGAATGTTCTGTAGACCTCCGAGACAGGATTTTATTGAGGCACAGATCTGGGGAAGGGTACAGAAAATTTCTGCAGCATTGAAGGTCCCAATGAGCACAGTGGCCTCCAAGATCCGTAAATGGAAGAAGTTTGTAACTACAAGGACTATTCCTAGCGTGGGCCGCCCAGCCAAACTGAACGATCTGGGGGGAGAAGGGCCTTGGTTAGGGAGGTGACCAAGAACCGGATGATCACTCTGACAGAGCTCCAGCATTTCTCTGTGGAGTGAGGAGAACCTTCCAGAAAAACAACCATCTGTGCAGTACTCCACCAATCGGGACTGTATGGTAGAGTGGCCAGACAGAAGCCACTCCTGAATAAAAGGCACATTACAGCCCATCTCGAGTTTGCCAAAAGACATCTGAAGGACTTTTAGACCATAAGAAACAAAATTCTCTGGTCTGATTTAACAAAGATTGAACTCTTTGGCCTGAATGGCAAGCGTCATGTCTGGAGGAAACCAGGCACAGCTCATCCCCTGGCCAAAACCATCCCTACAGTGAAGCATAGTGGTGGCATCATAATGCGGTGGGGATGTTTTTCAGTGGCAGGAACTGGGAGACCAGTCAGTAGGGATGAGCCGAACCCCCCCCCCCCCCCCTCGTTCGGTTCGCACCAGAACCGCAAACTTTTAGAACCCCATTGAAGTCTATGGGACTCGAATGTTCGAATTCAAAAGTGCTCAATTTAAAGGCTAATATGCAAGTAATTGTCGTAAAACGGGTTTGAGAACATGGGTCTTGCCCCAGGGAACATGTATCAATGGAAAAAAAAGTTTTAAAAAAGGTCGTTTTTTCTGGACCAGTTATTTTAATGACCCAGAGGTGATTCAGTTCGCATGAGTTGCGCTATACAAGTCATTCATTCATTCATGCTTAAAGTGAAAAAAAAATTGAAAAATTCCTTTAAATATCGTACCTGCTGGGTGTTACTATAACAAAAATGTAATTTAAAACTGCTTGCGGCTTTAATGTAATGTCTGGTCCCTGCAATATGGATGAAAATCATTGAGAAAAATAGCATGGGTTTCCCCGCCCCCAGGTCATTACCAGCCCCTTTGGCCCTATATACTTTGAACAGCAGTATACAGGCGGTGCAGACAAGACAGGCACTGTAGGTTTGTTGTTAAGTAGAATCTGTTTGTAATTTTGAACTGGTACTTTTTTAAAGTGTAGCTCCAGCCATACAATTTATTTTTTAAGCTTTTTGGAAAACATAGAGCAGTGAGTGCGCAGTGAGGTAGGGTAGTACTGTAGTGACGTTGTACAAAACAGCCATGCTATTAGGAAAATTTATTCTTACCTGAAATTTTCTTTTCCTGTAGTCCGTAGGCGGCACACAATGGGTTAAGCTTTCCATCTAACCCCTAAAGGAAGAAAACTTAAACAAGCAGTGAGACAAGTTAAATCAATTAATCAATTAATCAAGCACAGCAAGTCCACCTGTCCTGAAGCTATAAACCTCCCCCAAGAACACACACAGACGTATCTTATGCAGCAATATAGTAATTTTAATGGGAGGGAAAACCTGTGCCGCCTACGGACTACAGGAAAAGAAAATTTCAGGTAAGAATAAATTTTCCTATTCCTGGTCGTCCTACGGCGGCACACAATGGGATTTGCAAAGCAGTGCAAGAAAAGAAAGGGAGGGACATCAATGGTTTATGGCACCCTGAAGCACTCTCGAGCCAAAGGCCGATCCCTCGGACGAAACTACATCGATTCTGTAGTGTTTTATGAACGTGTTCGGTGAAGCCCACGTAGCTGCCTTACAGATCTGGTCCATTGGAACATGATACCTCTCAGCCCAGGACATAGCTGTAGACCTTGTGGAGTGAGCTCTTAAGAGAAGAGGGGATTCTTTGTTTTCTAGAAAATAACAGTGCTTGATGGTATCCCTTATCCATCTTGCTAGCGATGACTTACTCGCTTTTTCCCCTTGTTTGGCCCTTGGAACTGTAGGAACAGTGCCTCGGACTGTCTGAACCCCGAGGTTCTCTGTAAGTAGGTAGAGATGGTTCTTTTTACGTCCAAGAGGTGTAGGTCATCCTCAGAAACATCTTCAAACACAGGCAATACAATTTCCTGATTGATATTCGTGGACGTGGAGACTTTGGGAAGGAAACCCGGCATAGTCCTTAGAATAACTGCATCCGATAGAAACCTGAGATAGGGTTCTTTGGATGAGAGGGCCTGAAGCTCACTTATTCTTCTGGCGGATGTAATTGCTACCAGAAAGATACATTTGAAAGTGAGGAACCTTAAGGATGAACTCTCCAGAGGCTCGAAGGGAGGTGATGTTAGCCTTTTTAGCACTAAAGGTAAGCTCCAAGCTGGTAATGGCTTATGGAAGGATGGTCGTAATTTAATAATTGCTCTGAAAAACCTGCTGACGAGAGGTGTTTTTGAAAATATTCCGTTCAGGCAGGAGTTAATGGCGGTCAACTGTGCCCTCAGAGTGTTCGGCTTCAGACCCTTTTGGAAGCCCTCTTGTAAGAACTGCAAGAGAGATGCCACTTGCTCAGGAGAAGATGAATTCCTGGCGCACCAGGCCGAGTAGAGGGTCCACACTCTACTGTAGACTTTTAAGGTAGCAGGCTTCCTAGAGGCTAGAAGGGTAGCAATAACCTCCTGAGATAGGCTTTGAGCCGTTAAGGCTTTGAGTTCAAATTCCATGCCGCCAGCTGGAGTTTCTCGAGGTCTGGGTGGAGCATCTCCGATTGGAGAAGAAGGTCCTTCTGGATGCGTAACTTCCAGACCTGATCCTTTGCCATATTCAAGGCTAGCGGGAACTATGCCCCCCTGGGCCAAATTGCTATTGCTCTCACCTCCTCGTCCCGAATTTTCTGCAGCACTTTCGGGATCAGTGGAATCGGGGGAAAGATAGACGAAAAACTTCCTCCAGCTTATCGACAGAGCGTCTATCGCTAGCGGAATCCCCACTCTGGATAGGGAGCAGAACTGGGGAAGCTTCCTGTTCTGAGAGTTGGCCATCGCATCCAAATCTGGCAGACCCCACCTGGAGGTGATCTTCCTGAAGACCAGAGGGTTCAGCTCCCAGTCTCCCGGGCCGATCGGATTCCTGCTGAGCCAATCCGCTCTCACATTGTCCACTCCTCTGATGTGGATGGCCGTTAGAGAAAGGAGGTTTTCCTCCGCCCAGAGCATGATGCGGGCACACTCCTTCTGCATGGAAGGGCTTTGTGTTCCCCCCTGTTTGTTCAGGTAGAATACTGCAGGTAGAATACTGCAGCTAAGTTGTCTGATTGTACCTGAACCGCCTTGTGAAGAATTCTGGACTTGAAATGGACGAGTGCTTTCCTGATTGCCGTGAGCTCTTTCAAGTTCGAAGACATTAGAAGCTCCCTTTGCGACCAGGCTTCTTGTACCCAATGATCCTCCACATGGGCACCCCAGGCTAAGCCTGAGGCATCCGAGGTGAGGACCGTCTGAGACGGAGCCTTGAGGGATCTGCCCTTCAGGAAATGTTGTGGGTGCATCCACCAACGGAGATCCTGCTTCACTGCCAGAGAAATGTTGATAGTTCTCTGCAAAGAGTCTGGGCTCTTGTCCCATTGGGTCAAAATGCAGTCCTGTAGCACTCTGAAATGAGCCCTGGCCGAAGGAACAGCTTCCAAGGATGATGTCATCATTCCCAGTACTCTCATTGCCTTCCTCACTGAGCAGTGATCGATTTGCAAGAGATCTTGTACCGCCTGTTGAAGATTGGTAGCCCTCTGATCTGAAAGGAACAACTTCATTTGAAGGGTGTCTATTGTGAACCAGAGGTAGGGAATGACTGGAGTAGGGTTCAGAGAAGACTTTTTTACGTTTACTATGAAACCGTGGGCGTCCAGCATTTGTAGAGTCTTGTGAGGATGTTGTTTCAACATGGCCTCTGAGGGAGCTCTGACTAGCCAGTCGTCTAGATAGGGTGTCACACATATCCCCTGTAGCCGCAGGGCTGCAGTCAGGACCACCACCACTTTCGTAAAAACTCGAGGTGCCGAGGTAATGCCAAATGGCAGGCATGTGAACTGAAAATGGAGAATCTGGAGATTGAAGAGGAGAACGACCCGTAGATATTTCCTGTGTGCCCTGAGAATAGGGACGTGCAGGTATGCGTCCTGAAGGTCGACTGACGCTAGGAAGTCTCCTTCTTCTATGTTCGCAATGGCAGAACGAATTGATTCCATTCTGCATTTGCGTTTGACAAAAACTGATTTAGGTAAGACAGGTCTATTACTAGCCTCCCTCCTCTTGAGGCTTAGGGTACTGGAAATATCGGGGAGTAGAGACCTTGGAATCTTTCTTGATCTGGAACCTTTTCTAGAGCGTGCTTTCTTATGAAATCTTCCACCAACTCTAGAACTACTGGGTTGGAGGGCTTGTTGAGCATGAACCTCTGTGGTGGAAAAGACCCCAGCTCTAGAGAGTACCCTCTTGAGACGATGTCCGTTACCCAGGAGTCCAACAACGTCTTTTGCCAGATCTGAGAAAAAAACCTCAGCCTGCCTCCCACTGGAGGAGAGGCGCTGATGGCGTCAGGCTTCTTTGGGCTTATTGAAAGGCTGCTTCTTGGCTGTCGCTGAATCTTGCCTTTTTTTATAGTAGGACCTTCTGCCCCGAAAGGAATAGTTCCTTTTCGTGGAGTATCTGGAACTCCTGTAAACCGGCTTACTCGACCTTTTCCTCTCTAAGTGAAAGGCAGCGTCTTTCTCCTCATTGTAAGATTTGAGAATATCTTTCAGATGAGGGCCAAACATGGATGAAGGATGGAAAGGCATGTTAACAAAACTGACTTTGATCATATGTTACCCGACCATTCCCTTATCCAAAGCGCCCTCCTGGTCGCATTGGACAAGGCGAGGGATCTGGACGAAAATTTTAGAACATCCACAGGAGCATCACATAAAAACTCTGCGGCCGACTTCATCATGTCAACTCCTTTCAACAAAGAGTCTCTAGACACCCCTTCCTCAGCCACATCCTTAGGGCTCTGGCTACCGGAACTGAGGAAGCCGCAATTTTTGGGGTGGAAGCCGCCGCTAGGTAATTCTTTTTAGCCAAGCTATCTGCCTTGCGCTCTAAAGGGTCGGACAATCTGGAGGATTCTTCTGAGGGAAACAGAGATTTTTAACCATCCGGGCAGCCGCCAGATCCAGCTTAGGTGGATTTTCCCACTCAGATGAAAATTCGGAAGTCCAGCCTATAAGAGGATTTAAAGCGGGCCCCCGCATCAGATTTTCTGTCAGGATTGGCCCAGACCTTTTTGAACCAGTCACTCAGAATGGGATGAGAAGGGAATCTCATATCTGGGATCTGAGGAAAATAATATAGCTGATCCTTCTTTAGTCTAGCCGATACATCTTTGGAAGATTCTATAGTATTCATTACCGCAGACAGTAACTTGGGAATCTTATCTTTGGGTAACAAGTACAAGTGGTCATCCAAATCATCAAAAACAACTTCCGGATTGGATGAGGAGGCACTACGTTCCCCAGATGAGGAGTTAGATGCAGCAGGGGATATATCTCTGGTACTTCCTTTTTGGGCACCAGAGAGTCTTTAATTTCTTTGAATGTGTTACACATTTCTCCCTTAAACCATGACAGGAAAGAACTAGCATTATCAGATTGATTCAAACAAGATGCGTTTTTCACATTTGTTGCATAAGTTGCCACTTAAATAATATGCTGCTGCAGATTTTAAGTTTAAAATAAGTAAAAAAATAAGGACCATGCCTCCTACCTCTGACCGGCCAAGGGATCTGCTGCCTAGGCTGAGTGCAGCCATTTGCAGATCCCGCCGGTCAGAAATAAGCCAGGGACCCGGACCGGGAGTGACGCGGCAGAGCACTGGGATCTCCGGACCCCAGCCGCCTATACTGTACACCATATTCATGCAAGCTGACGGTCAGCAATCGCTATCCAAAAACGAGTATTTAATTCGCCATCGGCGCTTACCGTTTCCTCCGGTCCTAGACGCGAATTCCGGAACTCCCGGAAGTGCGTCATAGGTCTGCGCGGTCCTCTGCGGCGACTTCCGGCCTATGGAGCGCAAACATCCCCGGTATCCATTCAGCCGCTGAGCGGGGAATACATGGCGGCCTCCTCAGGAAAACAACGTCCTTTATTGCCGGACCAGGGGATGTGGGGGTGCAGGCCGAGGGACCGAGGATAGCACCCAGTATACAGCCGCCCCTAAGCTCAGCAACCCAGAAGCACCGGGTGTGAGCACTTGCCTCACGTCTTCTTCATCTGTGGTAAGAAGAAAGAAAAAAAATACGTCTGTGTGTGTTCTTGGGGGAGGTTTATAGCTTCAGGACAGGTGGACTTGCTGTGCTTGATTAATTGATTAATTGATTTAACTTGTCTCACTGCTTGTTTAAGTTTTCTTCCTTTAGGGGTTAGATGGAAAGCTTAACCCATTGTGTGCCGCCGTAGGACGACCAGGAATATCAGCTATCACTGCTGTGGTTTTTGATGCCCCTCGGCCTCTTGACTGTGTTTTAAAGGTTCAACTTCACATCTATGCGATGCATCAAAGTATGTGCCTTGCTGCAGAACAGCCTATTCATTTGAGAATGAACTGCCTGCCACCCCTCAATAGCACCAAAGTGCATGGGCCTTTTTTAATTTTATTTTTTAATGCCGCTGCACCAAAATGCATGGTGCTTTTGTTAGCATGCATTTTTATTTTTGTGATTTTTTTTTTATTTACACACACATGTGTAATGATGATAAATATAATCCACCTGTGTGTAATCAAGTCTCTGTATAAATGCACCTGCACTGTCATAGTCTCAGAGGTCCGTTTAAAGCGCAGAGAGCATCATGAAGAACAAGGAACACACCAGGCAGGTCCGAGATACTGTTGTGGAGAAGTTTAAAGCCGGATTTGGATACAAAGGGCCAGATCCACAGAACAATTACGCCGGCGTATCTATTGATACGCCGCGTAATTTCAAATTTTGCGCGTCGTATCTTTGTTTTGTATCTACAAAACAAGATACGACTGCATCTCGGATTGATCCGACAGGCGTACGTTATAGTACGCCGTCGGATCTTAGGTGCAATTTTTCGGCGGCCGCTAGGTGGCATTTCCGTCGAATTCCGCGTTGAGTATGCAAATTAGCTAGTTACGGCGATCCACGAACGTACGTCCGGCGAATTTTTTTACGTTGTTTGCGTTCGGCTTTTTACGGCGTATAGTTAAACCTGCTATTATGAGGCGTACTCAATGTTAAGTATGGCCGTCGCTCCCGCCTCGCATTTTGAATTTTTTACGTTGTTTGCGTAAGTCGTTCGCGAATAGGGATTTGCGTAGAATGACGTCCGCATCTTAACCATTGGCTTGTTCCGGTTTCATTTCGAACATGCGCACTGGGATACCCCCACGGACGGCGCATGCGCAGTTAAAAAAAAACGTTGTTTACGTCGGGTCACGATGTATTTACATAAAACACGCCCCCATCACAGAGATTTGAATAGCGCGCCATTATGTTGTCAAAGATACACTACGCCGCCGTAACTTACGTCGTGAATTCTTTGAGGTTTCGAAAAAAAATAAAAGTAGTGTATCTTAGATACACTGCGCCCGGCGGATTATTGCGCAAAGGTACATGGATTTACCCCAAAAAGTTTTCCCAAGCGTTAAACATCCCAAGGAGCACTGTCCAAGCGATAATATTGAAATGGAAGGAGTATCAGACCACTGCAAATCTACGAAGACCTGGCCGTCCCTCTAAACTTTTAGCTCATACAAGGAGAAGACTGATCAGAGATGCAGCCAAGAGGCCCATGATCACTCTGGATGAACTGCAGAGATCTACAGCTGAGGTGGGAGACTCTGTCCATAGGACAACAATCAGTCGTATACTGCACAAATCTGGCCTTTATGTAAGAGTGGCAAGAAGAAAGCCATTTCTTAAAGATATCCATAAAAAGTGTCGTTTAAAGTTTGCCACAAGCCACCTGGGAGACACACCAAACATGTGGAAGAAGGTGCTTGGCAACAATGCAAAACGTTATGTTTGGCGTAAAAGCAACACAGCTCATCACCCTAAATACACCATCCCCACTGTCAAACATGGTGGTGGCAGCATCATGGTTTGGGCCTGCTTTTCTTCAGCAGGAACAGGGAAGATGGTTAAAATTGATGGGAAGATGGAAGGAGCCAAATACAGATCATTACTGATCCGCTCCGTGTCAAAGGGCCCTTACAGGGGTTTCCATTGAAGTCTATGGAGCCAAAAACGGCTCATGTATCTTTTCGATTGTAGAGCGTAGAGAGACTGAGGGGCTGATTTACCAAGCCTTTACTCCATGACTCATGGAGTAAAAGCAGGAGTAGCAGCCGTTTTGCCATTTACTAAAGAAATACGCTGCTAGTGCAGTGTATTTCCCTAGTTACTAATGTGCTCCGTGCGCCCAGGAGAGGGTGCATTGTGCACCAGTACAGACCTGGCGCACGGCACATTAAACTGTAAATTGCGGGGGTTTGGGCGGGAGTTTATTAGGGGGGGAGGTGGGGGGATGCAGGGGAAGTGAAGTGACATGTGTTTTGAAGTGTTTGGCGGGCCGAATTGAAAGGGAAAGTGTTTTTTGAAAACAGATCCCCGTACGCTTGCACAGTGCGCCTGAACCTCGGGAGGTTCATTTGCATACTGGGCATGCGCAGAGAGAAAAGTCAGGGATTCCCGTGCGCCTTGTCAGTACGCCGTGAAAATCTTGGTAAATACCAAGCGGCGTACCCGTGAATGCGCTGCGTGACGCGGCGCACGGGAATCTCCGAGCTGTTTTCAGCCCTGAAGGGGAACTCCGCGCCAAATTTCAAACTTGAAATCGGCGCGGGTCCCCCTCCAGGGCTACATTAGGCTCTTAGGCTTGGTCCGGAACGTGAGGGGTTAAACCCGCGCCGATTCGGCGCGGGGGTCCCCCCCAGATCCAAACCAAGCCCTCATCCCAAGCATGCAGTCTGGCCCGGACAGGAATGGGGGCGGGGACGAGCGAGCGCCCCCCCCCTCCTGAGCCGTACCAGACCGCATGCCCTCAACATGGGGGAGTGTGTGCTGTGGGGGAGGGGGGCACTGCCCCCCCACCCCACAGCACTCTTGCCCCCATGTCGATAGGGACAAGAGCCTCTTCCCGACAACCCTTGCCATTGGTTGTCGGGGTATGCGGGCGGGGCTAATCGGAATCTGCGAGCTCCCTTTAATAAGGGGGCCCCCAGATGCCGGACCCCCACCCTATGTGAATGAGTATGGGGTACATCGTACCTCTACCCATTCACATGGGGGAAATGTAAAGTAAAATAAAACACCACACACAATAAAATATTTTATTAATCAGCTCCGGAGCCCCCCCTTTCTTCTTTAGCTCTCTTAGAAGGGGGGGTTTCTTCTCTCCCGATCTTCTGCCGGGACCCTGGGCTTCGGTGATTTCTGCCGGGGGAGGGCGCCATCCCTCGGTCCTCTCCGGAGCCTTCCGCCGGATGCCCCCACCCCATTTAAGCTCTTTTTCATTAGGGAGGGGCATCCGGACTTCGGGGTCTTCTGCCGGGGGATGGCGCCTATCCCCCGGTCTTTCCGGTGCCTTCCGCCAGGGTTCCGGTCTTCCTGGTCTTCTGCCGGGGGTGCGCCAACTCCCAGGTCTTTTCTCTGCTCCCTCTTCTGCCTGGCTCCCCCGCGGAGCCAGGGCTTTCTTCCGTCTTCTTTCTTCTCTCTTCCTTCTTCTGCCTGTCTCCTCCGGGAGCACAGGGCTTGTCTGCGCTGTCCTCTCCCTTCTCTTCCATTGGATGTTGACACGACGAGGTTCCGCGCTGACATGCCGTGTCAGCGGCGGGCATGGACTTATATAGGGCAATGCCACCATGTGACCTCAACCCATGTGACATCACATTCCCTGGGCATGATGGGAATGTGATGTCACATGGGTTGAGGTCACATGGTGGCATTGCCCTATATAAGTCCATGCCCACTGCTCAGACGGCATTCCAGCGCCGGACCTCGTCGTGTCAACATCGAATGGAAGAGAAGGGAGAAGACAGCGGAGACAAGCCCTGTGCTCCGCGGAGGAGACAGGCAGAAGCGGAAGGCATCGCAGAAGCCCGGAGAGTGGCGCCCTCCGGCGGAAGACACCGTACAAGCCCGGGACCCTCCCCCAAAGGCAGGAGCCTCCCTGGTGAAGGGGGTCCCGGTGAATTACGTCGCTGAAGACGGGGGTGGGGTGCCAGTGCACCCCCCCCCGCAGAAACCGTCGTGGAAGCCCGGGACCCTCCCCCAAAGGCAGGAGCCTCCCTGGTGAAGGGGGTCCCGGTGAATTACGTCGCTGAAGACGGGGGTGGGGTGCCAGTGCACCCCCCCCCGCAGAAACCGTCGTGGAAGCCCGGGACCCTCCCCCAAAGGCAGGAGCCTCCCTGGTGAAGGGGGTCCCGGTGAATTACGTCGCTGAAGACGGGGGTGGGGTGCCAGTGCACCCCCCCCCGCAGAAACCGTCGTGGAAGCCCGGGACCCTCCCCCAAAGGCAGGAGCCTCCCTGGTGAAGGGGGTCCCGGTGAATTACGTCGCTGAAGACGGGGGTGGGGTGCCAGTGCACCCCCCCCCCCGCAGAAACCGTCGTGGAAGCCCGGGACCCTCCCCCAAAGGCAGGAGCCTCCCTGGTGAAGGGGGTCCCGGTGAATTACGTCGCTGAAGACGGGGGTGGGGTGCCAGTGCACCCCCCCCCCCGCAGAAACCGTCGTAGTAGCCCGGGACCCTCCCCCAAAGGCAGGAGCCTCACTGGTGAAGGGGGTTCCGGCAGAAGATGGCGAAGCCCGGGGCCTAATGGGGTGGTGGTGGGGGGCCCCGGCAGAAGACCCCCGGCTGACTAATAAATTAATTTATTCATGTGTGGTGTATTATTTTTTTCCATTTTTTTCCCCAGGTGAATGGGTAGGGGTACAATGTACCCCCATACTCATTCACATAGGGTGGGGGGCCGGAATCTGGGGACCCCTTTATTAAAGGGGTCTCTCAGATTCTGATAAGCCCTCCGCCCGCATACCCCGACAACCAACGGCCAGGGTTGTCGGGAAGAGGCTCTTGTCCCTATCGACATGGGGACAAGAGTGCTTTGGGTTGGGGGGGCAGTGCCCCCCTCCCCCACAGCACACACTCCCCCATGTTGAGGGCATGTGGTCTGGTATGGCTCAGGAGGGAGGGGGGCGCTCGCTCGTCCCCACCCCCATTCCTGTCTGACCAGACTGCGTGCCTGGGATAATGGCTTGGTTTGGATCTTGGGGGGGACCCCACGCTATTTTTTTTGCGCGGGTTTAACCCCTTATGTTCCAGACCAAGCCTAAGAGCCTGGTATGCACCTGGAGGGAACCCACCTTATTTTTTTTCCGGGGGTCTGGAGTTCCCCTTCATGAACAGCGATCTGTCATTTACACATGTCAGTCCCCCCCCCCCCTACAGTTAGAACACACCCAGGGAACATATTTAACCCCTCCCTCGCACCTAGTGTTAACCCCTTCCCTGCCAGTGGCATTTTTTGAGTAAGCAATGCATTTTTTACAGCACTGATCGCTAGAAAAATGCCAATGGTTCCAAAAAACTGTTCGATGTGTCCGCCATAATGTCGCAGTACCGATAAAAATCGCTGATTGCCCCAATAACTAGTTAAAACAACAACAAAAAAAAATTTGTAGACGCTATAACTTTTGCAAAAACCAAACACTAAACGCTATTTGCGATTTTTTGGAACCAAAAAGATGTAGAATACGTATCGGCCTAAACTGAGGGTTTTTTTAGTTTATTGAATATATATTTTTGGGGATATTTATTATAGCAAAAAGTAAAAATAATTTTTACATATGTGGGCGGGACTTACGCAAGTCCCGCCCACATATATAAACATCGTTCAAACCACACATGTGAGGTATTGACGCGTGCGTTAGAGCGAGAGCAATACTTTTACCACTAGACCTTCTTTGTAACTATAAACTGGTAACCTGGAAAAAAAAGAAAAAGGTCACCTATGGGGATATTCACGGAATTCATTTTGGCCCCATTGCAGGAGTGTTTCCAATAGTAAAGCGTGACATGTAAGGTATCTATTTACTCAGTGTAACATCATCTTTCACATTATCCCCAAAAATTGGGCTCACTTTTGTGTTTTGTTAATTTTTAACCACTTGAGCCCGGACCATATTTCTGGTCAATGACCGGGCAAGTTTTTGTGATTCGGCGCGGCGTCGCTTTAACTGACAATTGCGCAGTCGTGCGACGTGGCTCCCAAACAAAATTGGCAACCTTTTTTTTCACACAAATAGATTATTAAATGTGCGTGTTTACTTCTGTCTTTAACACCTCCCCTTCAGGCTGGAAAGCATCAGATCAGGGGAAACCAAAAAAAAAAAGCTCTCATTCCATTGCAGCTTGGTTCCTACATGTGTGATGAACTGAGCATGCTCAAACACTTAGAAAAAAAATATCCTTTCTTTTTAAAAGGTGAAAAACACTCATTGGATGCTCATAGAGCGTGGTTTGGGTTAATTGCAGGTGTGCCCAATTACAAGCTCACCCAAACTAGAGACTGCAATTTGGTCATGTGATTTCAATTGCTTCATTACTAGCACTGTTATAAAAAGCTTGGATCGATCAGTCCTCAGCTGCCCTCAGAAGGGGCAGGCTGGCAGAAATGCTGTTGCTAAACACAAATGTGGTTTGTTGCATGGGTTTTGTTTTATTTTGCCAATGGTTTTGGTTTATTTTTAAATGATGTTCACTTTGATGTATTTGTCTATGTGGCCTTATTTTCTGAAAAATGTGTAAAGCTATGGTTAATTAGAATTTTGAAATGTATTTTTGTTTGTTTGTCTTTTTTTGCTTTCCTTGTTTTGTTGACCAATAAAAATTACTTTAAAATTGTTAAGTTTGTCTTTTGTTACTTTTTCATGCTACATATGTTGACAGCTGCAGCTGAACTAGGTTAGGGCCTAACAAATTATGTGTGATTTTTGTCTAAGCTTCTTTCCTGGTGTGTAATCATGAAATGTTTGCCATGTTTATTCTCCCTGACTTTAAAGACAAAAACTGGTAAGTATTTTATTTATTCTGCAGTGGTCCTCAGCCCTCAAGTACCCCCGACAGGACATGTTTTGGGGATTTCTCTTATCAAGAATTGCTGTCCAGACTATTTTAAAGCACATGTGCAAGATGAAGGAAAACCTGCAAACATGGCCTGTGGGGGGGGGGGGTTTGCTATTGGTGGACAGGCTTGACGTGCTGATTTACAGCACTGTGCTTAAATCTAGCGCAAGGCAATCCTATTCAAATTGTGGGTGTTTGAGGGAAGCCAAGTGAGTGTTAGAACCCCTGCTTTGTGTTTTTTTATTTTTGTGTTGAGCTTTGTGTCCCTTTTCTTAAAATTGGCTTCACTTCCTGTCACACAGCTGAACAGGAAGTGAGGTTAAAACCCTACCAGTGTCATTTCTTGGGGACACCGGTCAATCTAACTAGTGTCCCCATTAAGCAAATTGCACTCCAGCACTGCTGTGTACACCCCAAATCATGGGTCTTCAAACTACGGC
Source organism: Rana temporaria (assembly GCF_905171775.1). NCBI lineage: Eukaryota > Metazoa > Chordata > Amphibia > Anura > Ranidae > Rana > Rana temporaria. The sequence continues at coordinate 438,906,943 of NC_053490.1, forward strand.
CCTCCAGTTGTTCAGGAACTACAATTCCCATCATGCCTAGTCATGTCTGTGAATGTCAGTGCATTACAAGGCCTCATGGGATGTGTAGTTCTACAACAGCTGTAGGGCCGTAGTTTGAGGATCCCTGCCCCAAATGATTATTTAGTTTGGGGTTTAGTAAAGGCAAAGCCACTCTGCAGTACAAGCATAGTTGCTGAAAATCAGAGAGGAAGCACTGATGGTTTTAACATCCAATCCTGTAGAAGCAAAGTTGTTTTGTTTTCTTCCTTGCTTTGCACTTGTAGGAGTGGATTTGCCTTTAGTAAATGGACCCCAAAGTCCAAGATCCCTAATAATTTGGGGTGTACACAGCAAAATGCTAGAGTGCAATTTACATAATGGGAAACTATTTAGATTGATCTCTGTGTCCCCAAGAAAATATATTAGTAAGGTTTTACCCTCACTTCCTGTTTGGCTATGTGACAGGAAGTGAATGAATTAGAAAGGGTGAAGACACCTCACAAATGTTGTCACTATCAGGGGTGCAGACATCCCCAAAAAAATGAGCAGATAATACTTATTTGCAAATTAATAATTTTTTAGTTAACATTGGGTGGGGTGCTCTAACACACACATTCCTACATATTAGCAACGCTCTATCCTGGCCTATTGGCATGGTTATATTTTCTTAGGGCTCTCAATAAAACTCTATGAAATTTGTGCTTAAACTAGAACCAGGGGCGGACTGACAACTCATGGGGCCCCTGGGCAATAGAAGATTATGGGGCCCCTGGGCTTACAGATGACCACCACGCCAGGAGGTAGTGCAGAGGCGGGCAGCTAAAATCTTGGGATATTCACATTAAAAGCATGTCATTTTCGGACATATCAGGGACAGATCTAAAAAAAACACAGATTTTTACATACTGTCCCTGGTTTTACTGAGCCTGGCAACCCGGATGGGGCCCCCTAGTGGCATGGGGCCCTCGGGCAGTGCCCGAGTGACTCAATGGTCAGTCCGCCCCTGACAAGAACTATAATCAACAAGTTTTATTTTCTTTCATTTTGGATAGAGTGAGGGAGGGTTATAGGCCCTGTCAGTTTATTTTGTATTATCTGTGTCCAATTGGGGAGATTTGCCTTCACTTCCTGCCCCATAGCCAAACAGGAAGTGAGAGAAAAACTATGCAAATTAACCACTTCCCGCCCAGCCTATGGCCGATTTACGTCCGGGAAGTGGTTACACAATCCTGACAGGACGTCCTGCAGGATTTCATGCCGCACGCGCCTGTGGGGGCACGCAGCGCGGCGATCGGTGATGCGGGGTGTCAGTCTGACACCCTGCATCTCCGATCTCGGTAAAGAGTCTCTCACGGAGACGGAGACTCTTTACCACGTGATCAGCCGTGTCCAATCACGGCTGATCACGATGTAAACAGGAAGAGCCATCGATGGCTCTTCCTCACTCGCGTCTTACAGACGCGAGTATAGGAGAGCCGATCGGCGGCTCTCCTGACAGGGGGCGTTCGCGCTGATTGTTTATCAGCGCAGCCCCCCCTCGGATCACCACACTGGACTACCAGGGATGCCCACCCTGGACCACCAGGGTGTGCAAAAACAAAAAAAATATAGAACAAAAAAACAAAAAGCATTAAAAAATAAGAAAAAAGATGCCAATCAGTGCCCACAAATGGGCACTGACTGGGAAAATCAGTGCCGCCCCACAGTGCCCATCCATGCACAGTGCCCACCTGTGCCACCCATAAGTATCCATCAGTGCCACCCATAAGTGCCGCCCATAAGTATCCATCAGTGCCACCCATAAGTGCCGCCCATCTGTGCCGCCCATGAGTGCCCATCAGTGCCGCCTATGAGTGCCCATCAGTGCCGCATAGCAGCGCCGCCAATCAATGCCACCTCATCTGTGCCGTCAGTACTACCTCATCGATGTCCATCAGTGCCATCTCATCGGGGCCCATCAGTGCCGCCATATCAGTGCCCGTAATTGAAAGAGAAAAACTTATTTACAAAAAAATTAACCTAAAAAAAGAAAAAGGTTTTTTTGTTTCAAAATTTGCAGTCTTTTTTTAGTTGTTGCGCAAAAAAAAAAACGCAGAGGTGATCAAATAACAACAAAAGAAAGCTCTATTTGTGGGGAAAAAAGGACGCCAATTTTGTTTGGGTACAGTGTTGTATGACCGCGCAATTGCCATTCAAAGTGCGACAGTGTTGAAAGCTGAAAATTGGCTTGGGCGGGAAGGTGCGTAAGTGCCTGGTATGGAAGTGGTTAAGGGAATCCAGTGCCCCCCCAGAACTAGTGTGTGGGTCCCCTGAAAATTACTGGGCGGGGTTATACAAAAACAGGGTGTGACCTTGACAGGAAGGGGTGGGTCATTTTTCTATTAGGAGGTGCAGATATGTAGTCAGGCCTTGGGCAGAACCAAACCTTAATATACTACTGCATATTAGGGCTTATTTAGACCGGAACCGATTTACAGCGTGTTTTTATATTGTGGGAGGAAACCCACGCAGGCACAGGGAGAACATGCAAACTCCATGCAGATGCTGTCACGGGCGGGATTCGAACCAACGACTCTTTTGCTGCTAGGTCAAAGTGCTATACACTACACCACTGTGGTGAACGAACATGATTGCAGCTGAAAGCATGAGATCTTTTTTTTTTTTTTGCAATACCATGCTTTCCAGCCTTATTGACCCCGCCTCTCTCCATAAAGAGGACCTGTCACACACTAGTCCTATTACAAGGGATGTTTACATTCCTTGTAATAGGAAGAAAACTGATCATTTTTTTTTTATTTTTTTATTTCAGTGTAAAACATTATAAAACTAAATAAAAATAAATAAGAAAACCCCCAAAAAATTTTTTAAAGCGCCCCGTCGCGACGAGCTCGCGCACAGAAGCAAACGCATACGCGAGTAGCGCCCGCATATGAAAACAGTATTCAAACCACACAAGTGAGGTATCGCCGCGATCGTTAGAGTGAGAGCAATAATTCTAGCCCTAGACCTACTCTGCAACTCAAAAAATGCAACCTGTAGAATTTTTTAAACGTCGCCTATCGAGTTTTTTAAAGGGTAAAAGTTTGACGCCATGCCACGAGCGGGCGCAATTTTTAAGCGTGACATGTTGGGTATCATTTTACTCGGCGTAACATTATCTTTCACAATATAGAAAAAAATTGGGCAAAATGTATTGTTGTCTTATTTTTTAATTCAAAAAAGTGATTTTTATCCAAAAAAAGTGCGCTTGTAAGACCGCTGCGCAAATACGGTGTGACAAAAAGTATTGCAATGACTGCCATTTTATTCCCTAGGATGTCTGCTAAAAAAAAATATATAATGTTTGGGGGTTCTGATTAATTTTCTAGCCAAAAAATTGTGATTTTCACATGAAGGAGAGAAGTGCCAGAATTAACCCGGTGGGCAAGTGGTTAAAGTACTCATGGCTATAAAGAATAGAGTCATTGCTCATTAAAAAAAAAAAAAAAAAAAAGGGGGTCCCTCCAAATTAAATTACCAGGCCCTTCAGGTCTGGAATGGATATTAAGGGGAACCCCGCCGTAAAAACCCCAAAAAAAAAGACGTGCGGTTCCCGGCAAATATCCATTCCAGACCCTTCAGGTCTGGTGTGGATTTTAAGGGGAACTCCACCCCAAATTGAAAAAAAAAATGGCGTGGAGTCCCCCTAAAAATCCACACCAGACCCTTATCCGAGCACGTTGACCTGGCCGGCCGCAGAAAAGAGGGGGGGACAGAGTGCGGCCCCCCCCCCTCTCCTGAACCGCACCAGGCCACATGCCCTCAACATGGGGAGGATGTCCCCATGTTGATGGGGACAAGGGTCTCATCCCCACAACCCTTGCCCGGTGGTTGTGGGGGTATGCGGGCGGGAGGTTTATCAGAATCTGGAAGACCCCTTTAACAAAGGGGACCCCCAGATCCTGACCCCCCCCCTGTGTGAAATGGTAATGGGGTACATTGTACCTCTACCATTTCACCCCAAAAAAAATGTCAAAGTGATAAAAATGACAGTAGCCGGTTTTTGACAAATCTTTTAATAAAATCTTCTTTTCTTCTTTCCTTCGGGTTTCTTCCGCTGCTTCTTTCTTCTAGTTCACATCTTGCCCGACGTCTTCTTCTATCTTCTCCGTCCGTCCTTCCGCCTTCTGGTCCCGCATCTTGCCCGTTGTCTTCTCCGTCCGCCTCCTCGTCCGCATCTTGGGTCTTCTGCGGTCTTCTTCTCGGTCCGCCGCCTTCTCGTCCCCTGCGTTTGAATTGTAATTGGCCGCCGTTTTCCCGCTCCTGGGACCCGCCCCCCTCTGACGCCACAAGTAAACTCCTTAGAAGGTCATGTGCGTCAGAGGGGGGCGGGGTCGCAGAGCGTCACACAGCGGGGGAATTCAATTTCAATCGCGCCGCCCGGAGAAGAAGTTCCCGCCGTGTCACACTCATGTGACCCCGCCCCCCTCTGACGCACATGACCTTCTAAGGAGTTTACTTGTGGCGTCAGAGGGGGGCGGGGTCACATGAGTGTGACACGGCGTGAACTTCTTCTCCGGGCGGCGCGATTGAAATTGAATTCCCCCGCTGTGTGACGCTCTGCGACCCCGCCCCCCTCTGACGCACATGACCTTCTAAGGAGTTTACTTGTGGCGTCAGAGGGGGGCGGGTCCCAGGAGCGGGAAAACGGCGGCCAATTACAATTCAAACGCAGGGGACGAGAAGGCGGCGGACCGAGAAGAAGACCGCAGAAGACCCAAGATGCGGACGAGGAGGCGGACGGAGAAGACAACGGGCAAGATGCGGGACCAGAAGGCGGAAGGACGGACGGAGAAGATAGAAGAAGACGTCGGGCAAGATGTGGACGAGAAGAAAGAAGCAGCGGAAGAACCCCGAAGGAAAGAAGAAAAGAAGATTTTATTAAAAGATTTGTCAAAAACCGGCTACTGTCATTTTTATCACTTTGACATTTTTTTTGGGGTGAAATGGTAGAGGTACAATGTACCCCATTACCATTTCACACAGGGGGGGGGTCAGGATCTGGGGGTCCCCTTTGTTAAAGGGGTCTTCCAGATTCTGATAAACCTCCCGCCCGCATACCCCCACAACCACCGGGCAAGGGTTGTGGGGATGAGACCCTTGTCCCCATCAACATGGGGACATCCTCCCCATGTTGAGGGCATGTGGCCTGGTGCGGTTCAGGAGAGAGGGGGGGGCCGCACTCTGTCCCCCCCTCTTTTCTGCGGCCGGCCAGGTCAACGTGCTCGGATAAGGGTCTGGTGTGGATTTTTAGGGGGACTCCACGCCATTTTTTTTTTCAATTTGGGGTGGAGTTCCCCTTAAAATCCACACCAGACCTGAAGGGTCTGGAATGGATATTTGCCGGGAACCGCACGTCTTTTTTTTTTTTTGGTTTTTACGGCGGGGTTCCCCTTAATATCCATTCCAGACCTGAAGGGCCTGGTAATTTAATTTGGGGGAACCCCTACACATTTTTTTGTTTGTTTTATGAATGAATCCCTTTAGAATTGTCAGAGCCGACAATTCATTATAGCCGCGTGTGAAATTTTAAATGACTTTTTTCCTTCAGAATGTCACTTTGTGCAGGGGGAGTTCTAAGTGCGGGAAAAATGCGCTATTTCACATGCTGACATTACACCCCCCCTAGGTACGAAATTTAAAGGAATATTTCACTTTTATTGTTTCACTTTAAGAATTATTAATTTCACTGCTCCCGAAAAAACGGCCGTTTTAAAAAATAAAAAAAGCATTGATACATGTTCCCTGGGGCAGGACTGAGGTCCCCAAACACTTTTTAGGACTAAACTTGCAGATTAGCCTTTAAAATGAACACTTTTGATTTCTCCCATAGACTTCTATAGGGAGTTCGGCGCGGCTTTACATATTAGTTTCAATGCGCCGGCTGCTACGCTGGTTCATGCGCCTGATTAAGCCTCCACCCGGAGTACTAATTAATGCATGAACCAGCGCAGCGCACATAGCTTAGTAAATCAGGCCCTGAGTGTACAAGTGTCAGGAACAGATACATGGATCTTTCTTAGGAGGTGGTGGCACTGATGTTTTAGTGTCTATACCAGACTCTCTGTTCTTAGTGCAGCTCAGCTCTACTTTCCCCAGACAGTGGCCCAAGATTCAGACAGGCATATGCATGGGGAGTTTTGCAGTGGGGTGGGCTGATGGGGAATTTCTAGACTGTTTCACCATTAGGTTCACCTTGCTTTTGACAGTGTTGCAGCTGAGGAATTGGATGGGTGGAGCCAGATCTGAGACCAGTTCCCTATCAGGTTTGCCTCCAGTGTGACTTGCCATGTTTGGTTAATGACATCAACCAGTAACCCCTGCCTTTTGTTTGCATTCAGCTTTCAGATGGGAAAATCTGGAGCATCTGATGAATGGGGTCAGGGATAGATATTTGTGTGGGAAGTTATAACATTTATGACAGTTTCCCAGCACAGACATGCCCCACTCTGAGCCCATGGCTCTCTCTGTACACCAGTCCACAGCTGGTCTTAAAATGTGACTAAACCCAGGAGCCTGAATACACTATATCTGGTCCCCACAGTACACAGAACATGGAAATGCAATTATTGTAGTAAATAAAACAGTTAAATACCTTTTGCTGCCTAAAAGTAGTGTGTGTAAAAGTACTCTTTTGTTATAAAAAAAAGTCTAGGCCTTGGAACTGGCACTCTGTGGTGTTGGCTATCAGTGTATGATCTGCAGTGATAGGTTTTGATTCCACTGACTGGAGTAATTTGTGCTAAACACTGTTTAGAGTAAGCAATCCAAGTCACATTGCCAATATATGCTCTCCAGAATAAAACATGCAGGATCTGGCTTCTGTTCTCTTCATAATCTCCAACCATCTGCTGCCTCACAGCTATAAATACATCCTGCTTAGCCCATGTTTACTAAACTGCAATACATGCAGAGCATTGCAAACAAATGCAGAAACATTAAAATGTAATATATCACAGCTAACCAATTCTTATGCCGCGTACACACGATAATTTTTCAGCATGAAAAAAATGTTGTTTTAAAAAAACGTAATTTAACCACTTAAGGACCGCCGCCTGTACATATACGTCGGCAGAACGGCACGGCTGGGCAGATGGACGTACCGGCACGTCCTGTACATCTACCCATCCCTGGTTCGCGCGCCCCGGTCCGACACTCCGGGACCGGGACCCGCGGACCCGATCGCCGCTGGGGTCCCGCGATCGGTCCCCGGAACTGAAGAACGGGGAGAGTCGCGTGTAAACACGGCTTCCCCGTGCTTCACTGTGGTGGCTGCATCGATCGTGTCATCCCCTTTATAGGGAGACACAATCGATGATGTCAGTCCTACAGCCACACCCCCCTACAGTTGTAAACACACACTAGGTGAAACATAACCCCTTCAGCGCCCCCTGTGGTTAATTCCCAAACTGCAACTGTCATTTCCACAATAAACAATGCATTTTAAATGCATATTTTGCTGTGAAAATGACAATGGTCCCAAAAATGTGTCAAAATTGTCCGAAGTGTCCGCCATACTGTCGCAGTCACGAAAAAAATCGCTGATTGCCGCCATTAGTAGTAAAAAAAAAAAAAATTATAAAAATGCAATGAAACTATCCCCTATTTTGTAAACGCTATAAATTTTGAGCAAACCAACCGATAAACGCTTATTGCGATTTTTTTTACTAAAAATATGTAGAAGAATACGTATCGGCATAAACTGAGGAAAAAAAATGCATTTTACTTTATTTACTTGATTTTGACACTTTTTTCCCCAAAAATACATTTTTTTATCACTTTTATTCCTATTATAAGGAATGTAAACATCCCTTGTAATAGGAATATAGCATGACAGGTCCTCTTTACAGTGAGATACGGGGTCAATAAGACCCCACATCTCACATCTAGGCTGGGAAGACTGCAGAGTATCGCACGGGGTATTGCAGAGTATCGCGCAGGGTATTGCAGAGTATTGGGGTATTGCAGATTATCGCGCAGGATATTGCAGAGTATTGGGGTATTGCAGAGTATGGGGGTATTGCAGAGTATCGCGCAGGGTATTGCAGGGTATTGCAGAGTATTGCGCAGGGTATTGCAGAGTATTGGGGTATTGCAGAGTATTGCGCAGGGTATTGGGGTATTGCAGAGTATCGCACAGAGTATTGGGGTATTGCAGAGTATTGCGCAGGGTATTGCAGAGTATTGGGGTATTGCAGAGTATTGCGCAGGGTATTGCAGATTATTGGGGTATTGCGCAGGGTATTGCAGAGTATAGGTGTATTGCAGAGTATTGGGGTATTGCAGAATATTGGGGTATTGCAGAGTATTGCGCAGGGTATTGCAGATTATAGGGGTATTGCGCAGGGTATTGCAGAGTATAGGGGTATTGCAGAGTATTGGGGTATTGCAGAATATTGTGGTATTGCAGAGTATTGCGCAGGGTATTGCAGATTATAGGGGTATTGCAGAGTATTGCACAGGGATAGCTGAGCTGGGATGGAGGGATGGAAGGCTGGATCTGTGACTGCAATATGTCCCTTTTTTGGGGGGGGGGGGGGTTAAAACCACTTTAAACTGGCCCTACATGCAACAAGTCCATAAATGTGCATTGTTTGCTGACGATGTTCTCATGTATATTACCGATCCTACAGTTACCCTCCCCCACTTAATGTCATTAGTAGATCAGTTTTCTGGACTCTCTGGTCTCTCCTTAAACCCTAACAAAACAACGGCCCTTAATGTTTCCCTTCCCCACTCCATAGTGCAGAACCTTAGGGATGATTTTCATTTTCAATGGGCACTACATTCTCTCCCTTATTTAGGGGTTCAAATAACGTCCTCTATTGAGACGCTTTACAAGGCTAATTACCCCCCTTTGTTTAAAAAACTGAAAGATGATCTTCGTCGATGGGCTGACTATTCTTTATCCTGGTTTGGCAGGATAAACTCTGTCAAAATGACGCTCCTACCCAGATTACTTTATTATTTTCGAACTCTACCAGTGGCTATCCCGAGAGGAGACTTACAGTGTCTACAGGCTGAGGCTCTCCGCTTTATATGGAATAATAAGAGATCTCGGCTGAGCAAACAGACTTTATATGCCCCAAAAACAAAAGGAGGTCTGGGCCTCCCTAATTTGCAAAACTATTTCCAAGCTGCTCAGGTGGCTCAATTAGCTTATACTACAGCGGCTGGTCCCACGCCCCTTTGGGTCTCGATTGAGGCGCTCGCCTGTCATCCTCTGGCTATAGGAACGTTGATGTGGCTTCCCAGTCGACTACGCCCTCCTATTTTATGCCCTTCTTTATCACATTCATTGGCGGTCTGGGACAGAGTACGCCACCGGGCATCCTTAGCATCTCCACACACTCCTTTAGCCCCTGTTTTTTGTAATCCAGAGTTCCCACCTGGTTTGGCACCACAACCATTTCATTGGTGGTTGAATAAAGGATTGCTTAGAATTGGGGACTATCTTAATGGTCATCAGATACATTCTTTCCAACATTTTAAGGATGAGTTACAGGTACCTGATAGTGAATTGTTCCGATTTAACCAAATAATATCTTTTGTCAGACGCAAGCTCAATCTTGTTACAGAACCACTGGCTCTCACACCATTTGAGTTGGTTTGCCAGGCAAAGGGGCTAGTAGCAGGACGGGTTTCTGTGGTCTATACGTCCCTCGCTGAACCAAAATCAAAGCTCCCTTATATGAAGCATTGGGAAAAAGATCTGAATATTGTTTTTGAATTGTCAGATTGGCAAGATATGGCTTACAACTTATCTAAAATCTCTATCAATACCACGTTAATCGAAGCCAACTATAAAACTCTTTTACGGTGGTACTTGGTACCGACTCGGGTGGCTAAAATGCATGTATCTGCTTCGCCTGATTGCTTTAGGCATTGTGGTCAATTGGGGACAATGTATCATGTTTGGTGGCAGTGCCCTACGGCGATCAGGTTCTGGATCAGGATTTTTAATTTGATACATTCAGTGACGGGGGTGAATATCTGTAGATCCCCCGAGATAGCTTTATTTCACAGATTGCCTGATGAGGTGCCCAGGACATCAGTGAAATTAATCTTGTACATTTTGCTAGCGGCAAGAATCGCAATAGCCCGTCAGTGGAAACAATTGAGTATCCCCCTGGATTTTGTTAAAAATAAGGTAAATTGGATTATGGTAAATGATAAACTCACGCATATACTCCATAATAAATCGGAGAAATTTGAGAAAATTTGGGACCCCTGGATTCAGTATATCTCGGTTCCCCAATGAGCTCTGAGTTGACCCTCTTCTGCTCTTTTATTCTCATACCCTTTTACTTTTTTCTTGTTCTTATTTTTCCTCTCTTCTTATTTTTAATTTATTTCCTTTTTCCCTCTTTCTCTTTCTTTTCTTCCTTTAATGCTTGTTGTGTTTGACCATACGGTATACTAGGTCATTTTGGAATCTTATCTGATCTTTAGACTCTCAGGAAACGGATAAAGATTCCTTGTTATATATTACACGGTATTGCTCTTTGACTCTTAATTTACTTGTGTTAGATTGTATAATGGTGCCCAAGCTCCTATTGGGGCTTGCGGTGATTTTGGCCTGTCTCTATTTAGGGCTAATTTTCTATTTTTTTTTTTTTTTGTTTATTGTATCTCTAATTACAAGGCCTTAATACTGTGTAATGAATGGAATCGCTATTATTTTTATTTTCTGTTTTCCTTCATTGAAATGCTATTTGTCTAACGAGTGGCCTGTGTATGCCGACTATTCTGTTCTTTTCTTCAATAAAAATATTGAAATATAAACTGGCCCTACACAGTTCAATTTTCTTTCAGATATTCATAAAAAATCTTTTGTGAAAACATTCTATCTTGCCATCATCGAGTCAATTTTGTTCAACAGTCTGTAAATTCTCATCCAGACCTGCTACTTTAATGGAATCCCAGACATATTAAACATGTTTCTTTCCAATATGTAAGATTTTTCCTGAATGAAACCCACAAGCACAATTATAATTTTCTTCAATCAAGAAAAATGTCTGCTCCTTCTAATTTTCTTGTCACTCTGATCGAAAATGACGATCGCTATGACCCCACTAACCATTAGAAAATCCAGTGTTCTGAAAAGGAGTTTTTTTTGTAGGAAATTCTACCATTGCATCGTCATCTTTAATCTATAGACAGATTGAATGTAATTATTATACAATTATGTTTCTGCAATAAATATTATGTTTTATCATTTAATATACTGAGAAAGCATACAGTCTACTAAGCCCACATTCAGCTTGTTGTCTACTCGCCTTACTCTTTTTACAAGCCCAGTACAAGAATGAAGATCAAGAGTAGTAGGTTAGAAGCCATCATAGCCAAGGTATTTGGATGTTCCAGCATAATCTGACCTCCCTTGGGGATTTATTTGAGTCTGGAATGTGATTGCTTAGATCAGGGGTCCTCAAACTTTTTAAACAGGGGGCCGGTTCACTGTCCCTCAGACCGTTAGAGGGCCGGACTATAAAAATTCATTTCAAGCCCCCCTCACCATTGCAAGCCACTCACGATCATTGCAACCCTCCCCCTTCATCATTATACGCCCCCCCTCACAATCATTAATTGCAAACCGATCATGATCATTGCAAGCCTCCCCATCTCACCATCATCACCCCCTCATTGCAAGTCCCCCTCGCCATCATCATTGTAAGCCCCTCATTGCAACCCCCTCTCACAATCATTAATTGCAAGCCGATCAAGAACATTGCAATCATCATCATCATCATCATCATCCCTCATCATCATCATCCCTCATCATCATCATCCCTCATCATCATCATCCCTCATCATCATCATCATCATCATCATCATCATCATCATCCCTCATCATCATCATCATCCCTCATCATCATCATCATCCCTCATCATCATCATCATCCCTCATCATCATCCCTCATCATCATCCCTCATCATCATCATCCCTCATCATCATCATCATCCCTCATCATCATCATCCCTCATCATCATCATCATCATCATCCCTCATCATCATCATCCCTCATCATCATCATCCCTCATCATCATCATCCCTCATCATCATCATCATCATCATCATCATCATCATCATCCCTCATCATCATCATCATCCCTCATCATCATCATCATCCCTCATCATCATCATCATCCCTCATCATCATCCCTCATCATCATCCCTCATCATCATCATCCCTCATCATCATCATCATCCCTCATCATCATCATCCCTCATCATCATCATCATCATCATCCCTCATCATCATCATCCCTCATCATCATCATCCCTCATCATCATCATCCCTCATCATCATCATCCCTCATCATCATCATCATCCCTCATCATCATCATCATCATCCCTCATCATCATCATCCCTCATCATCATCCCTCATCATCATCATCCCTCATCATCATCCCTCATCATCATCATCCCTCATCATCATCATCCCTCATCATCATCCCTCATCATCATCATCAACATCATCATCATCCCTCATCATCATCATCCCTCATCATCATCATCATCATCATCCCTCATCATCATCATCCCTCATCATCATCATCATCCTTCATCATCATCATCATCCCTCATCATCATCATCCCTCATCAACATCATCATCCCTCATCATCATCATCCCTCATCAACATCATCATCCCTCATCAACATCATCATCCTTCATCATCATCATCATCCCTCATCATCATCATCCCTCATCAACATCATCATCCCTCATCATCATCATCCCTCATCATCATCCCTCATCATCATCATCATCCCTCATCATCATCCCTCATCATCATCATCATCCCTCATCATCATCATCCCTCATCAACATCATCATCCCTCATCATCATCATCCCTCACCACCACCAGCTCCCCATCATTTAAATGCATCCTAAGCATGGAAGAACGCATATGCAAGAGTAATGTGGCGCGCATAGTGCCCCCTTACCCTCCTGTCAGGTACTGTTCTGAACCACATTCCTGTCTGAATAATGTATCTGGGTTTCAGGAGGAGTGAACCATGGAGACCAGCCGGGGAGGAGAACGTTTGGCGCCCGGAGCTGTATGTCTGGGGCGTCGGGAGTTGCAGTGAGTGGGCTGGCGGCAGCCCAGGCGCCAGGACACGGTTTCTGGCGCCTGGAGTTTGTCGAACCCTGATGTAATGTAAAGTTGTTAAAGCGGGGGTTCACCCAAAAAAATGTTTTAACATTACATTCAGCCAAGTTGTTAGAATGACATTACGCTGTTTTTTTAAATTTCCTTGCCGTACATACCGTTTTGTATATATATGTTCACCGCGGCTTCCGGGTATAATCTGCGGGACTGGGCGTTCCTAATTGATTGACATGCTTCCGACCGGCGCATACAGCGCGTCACGAGTTGCCGAAAGAAGCCGAGTCGGCTCTATACAACGCCTGCGCACCGCCGTTTGGCTTCTTTTGGCAACTCGTGAAGCGCTGTATGCGCCGGTCGGAAGCATGTCAATCAATTAGGAACGCCCAGTCCCGCAGATTATACCCGGAAGCCGCGGTGAACATATATATATAAAACGGTATGTACGGCAAGGAAATTTAAAAAAAAACAGCCGATTGTCATTCTAACAACTCGGCTGAATGTAATGTTAAAACATTTTTTTGGGGTGAACCCCCGCTTTAAGAAACTGACAATACTGTATGCATTATACCTATCTATGCAGTAGGTGGCGCTGTAGTATTATATTGTATAGTTCATGTTTTCTATGCTATAACAGGATGTATTGTCTATCTCATGTATATTCCTGTTTCCTGTTCATGTTTCTCCATGCTGTAAGACATGTAATATATTTCTCATTTCTGCATCCAAGAAGCTTCCAGCGCTTATTGCAATACTCTGCACAATAGGGGTCAGGTGTGTGCCTTACATGTTTTAATGTGTGTATTATGTGCTGCTTTTTACAAAACAATCTCTTGGTTCTTTCTGTACCCCTCAGTGGCGGCTGGTGCTGTATTTTTTTCTCGGTTGGATCAGCTGCACCCCCCCCCCCCCCCCACGGTCGGTCGGATGGATCAACCGCACTGCAACTGCAGGTCCAAATTCAAGGTAATCCTATGGGCATCGTTCACACCATTGTAGCGCAGTGCAATCAAAAACAGTGGCGTCCCATCCATAGAGGGCGCACAGGCGCCGCCTCCCCTTTCCATAAGTCCTCCCCCCTGATCTACATATCAATGGTGCCGAACAGGGGTGAAGTCCTGGGGAAAAAAGTGTGGGAACTCCCACCCATGATCCACTCCCCCACCAAAAAAAAAAATGATATGCTCATATGCATAATTACTAAACAGCAAGTTCTTTCTAAATCCCGCGATAACCTCTGCAATGTCTCCTGGGAACAATGACAAAAGCTCCCAGGAGACATTGCGGCATCGAGAAAGTGACGGAATACCCGTACACTACTCGATGAATCCATATACAGGAAGCGGCCAGTAACATAAAGGATTACTAAGGTTCGCCTGCCCCTGACAGTGACTCGAGCTGGGCATCGCCGCTTAGTGAAGGATTGGCTGGGGCAGCTCGGCTGCTCTCAGCTGCTCTAGTCCTGCAAAGTGAACTGCGTTCCTGCTGTGGAAAAAGTGCAGGAACTCCGTTCCCATGCGTTCCCGCAGGACTTGAGCCCTGGTGCCGAACCATGGATTCCAATGCGGATTCCAAAGGAGGAGTGCCGGACATTGCGTAATTTGCCGCACAATATTGCAGCGATCTGCAGATATCCGCTTCCCCCTCCCCTGAAAGGTGCCAAACGTGACACCGTAGGAGGGGAGGAATCCGATCCACGAAAGTTCAATTATTGGGTGGAACTCCGCTTTAATTGTGGGGGAGGAGTGCGCAATTCGGCATCCTTGCCCTGGATTACCTTGTTTCGGTACTGAGTAAATGTGTTTTTAGTGTAAATGGACCCTAAAGACTGAGTAGAGTAAATGGAACGTCTGTCAGCCCAAATCACAGCAAAAAGCAGGGGTCCTCGGTGTGTGGGCGGGGCTTTCTGTGGTCAGATCGGCCACAGCTCCGTGCGTGGGCGGGACTTTCTGTGGTCAGAGCGGCCACAGCTCCGTGTGTGGGCGGGACTTTGTGGAGCCACTGCGGTGACAGCTCCTGTGTGGGCAGGACTTCGTGTAGTCCGAGCGGTGACAGCTCTGTGTGTGGGCGTGACTTCGTGTAGTAGGCGGCGATAGCAATGTGTATGGGCGAGGCTTCTAATAGTCTGTGACAGCTTCGTGTTTGGGCGGGGCGTCGTGTAGTAGGCGGTGACAGCAATGTGTGTGGGCGTGACTTCGTGTAGTAGGCGGTGATAGCAATGTGTATGGGCGAGGCTTCTAATAGTCTGTGACAGCTTCGTGTTTGGGCGGGGCGTCGTGTAGTAGGCGGTGACAGCAATGTGTGTGGGCGAGGCTTCTAATGTCTGTGACAGCTTCATGTTTGGGCGGGGCTTCGTGTAGTTAGTGCGGTGACAGCTCCGTGTGTGGGCGGTGTGTGTTGTTCGGGCAGTGGGCGGTCCCTTTGTTCTTGGGGCGGGGTTTACGCGTTCTCACTCTATTTCTCATAACGGACGCAGCATGTGGGCGGTCCCTCCGTGCTCGGGGGGCGGGGTTTTCTCCAGCTCATGACAGCGGTGACGATCTGGACATAGCAGGTCGGGGGGATGGAGTCGGTGGGGACGGTATGGCGGCGGGATCCCGCTGCTCTATCATTGGAGGATGTGTACAGCATGGCCAAGAGCCTGGGCTCCGAGCTGCAGAGCCTCACCGAGCAGTACGGGCCGGACTCCGTGTCCGGGGTGGTCCCGCAGGTGGTTCGGGTGCTGGAGCTGCTGGAGAGTTTCGCGGCCACCGGGAGAGAACGGAGCTGTACGGAGGAGGAGCTGCTGATCAGAGCCGTGCAGAGTATGGGCAGAGAGGAGCGACAGTCCCCGGTGTGTATACTGATCTGTACAATCCCAGGGGGACTACAAGTCCCAGAGACCGCATGGTACATTGTAACTACATGACTTCTCCAGATATGGCGCTGCACTAGGCAGGCGTGCAGTACAATGTGCCGTGTGATCTCTTTATTGTTCCATAGTAAATAATCGGAGGTCTGTCCAATCATTCCGATCAGAATACATTCCGATCATCTATTCACCTGACTAAGAGCCATTTACTACAAGTGTTATTATTAGTGATCATTGGGTGTCACAGGAAATCCGAGTACTAATAGTTAGTCACATACTATTATGCACTTGATCTGTAATCATAGGTGTGCGCAGCCTATTACATTAGGGTGTGCACCCCAAAGCTCAAACACACACTACCGATCGATCACTCTGTTCATTCAGAAAGGGAAGGGACCGGTAAATTGCATATTTACTGGCTCCTTCCCCCACTCATCCTAAAACATCCCCGCAGCAACATCCGGTGGGAGAGGAGAGAAGCCGGTGTCTTGCCGAAAAAGGTCCCCCGGCGGATTATGCCCCCCCCCTGTACTGCGCAGGCGCTTGCCTCCGAAAATTGACAAACATGTAGCTCTAGACGGCACCTGCGCACACTTCTGACATCCAGGCTCATTCCTTACCATCCCTGTGGACATGGAGGATGTTAAAAAAAGAGCCAGGAGGCTGACCGAATCGATTCGCTCAGACGACTGGCCACTTACTGTCCACGCATGCGCCGAATGTTTGTCTATTTTTGGAGGCAAACTGTGCACCTGCGCAGTACAAGAGGGAGATAATCCCCCGGGGGGACACTCATCGGCAGAATACCGGAAGTGTTGCCAGGGGGGGAAGGAAGGGGGAGCCAGGGCAGTTGGGGCGATCTGTGCTGCCCAAGGTGATTAGGGTGTGCCTGGGCACATCCGGCACACCCTGTGCGCACAACCTATGTCTGTAATGATGAAGAAGTTTGGTGGGACGTTGTCTCATGTTGCATCACCAGGATCAGGGTGTACACCCCAAAATATTGCCAAGAAGACCCGCTAGGCGTGCAAGGGTTTCAAACTGGTGGCCCTCCAGCTGTTTCAGAACTACAAGTCCCATCATGCCTCCGCCTGTGGGAGTCATGCTTGTAACTGTCAACCTTGCAATGCTTCATGGGATTTGTAGTTCTGCAACCGCTGGAGGGCCACCAATTTGACACCTGTGTTCCGCATTCATCATTTATTTATTTTTTTCATCTTTTGATCCAGCCAGTGGGTCTGTTTTTCAACAGAACAAGCTGTCCTGCAAATGTAGCAGTTAAAGGGATGAGACAAACCATTTATCACCGACATGGGTGCTTTTATTTATTTTTATTGTTTTATGTAAAACCTTTATCATGAAAGGGAAAAAAAAAATATTGCTGTAACTGCTTGTAAAGTGTTAATGGAGTTCGGCTTCAATTTGTTAAAGCGGAGTCCCACCCAAAAGTGGAACTTCCGCTTTAAGCACTCCTTGCCCCCTTATATGCCCCCTTATATGCCACATTTGTCATGTCATTTTTTTTGGGGGGGGGGGGGGCAGGGCCGGATTCCAGACAAGGCCAACAATGTCATTTTGTCAGACCCCCCAATGCTCAATGTCACCCCCCCCCCCTGCTTCTCAATTTTCGACAGCAGCACCCCCGCCTCTCAATGTCATATTCGGCAGCAAACCCCCCCTCTTTCTTCGTGTGTTGCCGAAAAAGTCCCTGGCGGATAATGTCCCCCCTGTACTGCGCAGGCGGGGGGTGGCATTGAAGAACCCGGCCTTGGGGCGGCAAAGGGAGTAAATCCGGGGGGGGGGGGGGGGCTTCATTAGGAGTGGGACTTCCTGCCCTACTTCTGCCTAGGCGGCGACTTCTCTCCACCTAGGCCCTGAAGGTCCGGCGGATGCTGCCAGAAAATCAGAGCTCCTTTCCGGAACGGAGGACTGCTGCGCGGCAGTGACGTCATCGCAGCTCCGGCCACTCACAGCTTCAGAGTTGCAAACCCGAAAGTAACAGAGGGGACATGTTACCTCCCTCAGCGGTGACTGGGGGGCGGTATGGGGGCTTCGTTCTAAGGTGAGTATTTCATAATAAGCTAGTATACTAGCTCATTATGCCTTTGACTTGCAGGTGATTTTTTTTTGGTTGGGCATACAACCGCTTAAAAAAATAAATTTTAAATGAAAAAATATTGCAATAAATACAGTAGGGTATAAAGCAGGGGCGGACTGACAACTCATGGAGCCCCCGGGCAATAGAAGATTATGGGGCCCCCGGGCAATAGAAGATTATGGGGCCCCCGGGCAATAGAAGATTATGGGACCCCTGGGCAATAGGAGATTATGGGCCCCCCGGGCTTACAGATGGCCACCACGCCAGGAGGCAGTGCAGAGGCGGGGCAGCTAAAATCTCTGGATTTTCACATCAAAAGCATGTCGGTTTTGGACATATCAGGGACAGATGTAAAAAAACATAGATTTTTACATACTGTCCCTGGTTTTACTGAGCCTGGCAACCCTGATGGGGGCCCCCTAGTGGCATGGGGCCCTCGGGCAGTGCCACTAGTGGTCTACAATAGTAGTCTCTGTATTTCTTGCATGACCAGTTTAATTTATAGGCCCATTCAGACTAAAGCATTGCAATAATGCAACAGGCATAAGGGCACGGCTTCATATGTGGTGTGTGGCAGTGCCATTCGTTGTTAATGGGCTGCTTTAGGGCAAATAATGGTAATGCCCTGCAACTCTCACTTATGTTAACATCCCGCAGCAGCAGCTGGATGTATTATGCAGTAATGGCCTTATAAAAGTGTCAATAATTTGTTCTTGTAGTAACGTAGCTATGGGTGAAAATCCACCTGTATTGGTTTGCTCTCAGTAGAGGGCATTCTGGGTGGGTGGCGTGGGTTACTGCTTGTAAAGTGCTTGGCTCACACAAGGTAAATGGGAGCGTCTGTGTATACATGCTTGTTTACATATATAAAACGGTGTATGCAAATGGGACTTGGAAAAAGCAACACAAGACATGCCGCTGGGGTCAGTGCCTGTCAGTGGCGGCTGGTGCTGCTCCGTGTGCTGCCTTCTCCACCCCCCCCCCCTCCGTGTGCTGCCTTCTCCCCCCCCCCCTGTGCTCCGTGTGCTGCCTTCTCCCCCCCCCCTGCGCTCCGTGTGCTGCCTTCTCCCCCCCCCTGCGCTCCGTGTGCTGCCTTCTCCCCCCCTCCTGCGCTCCGTGTGCTGCCTTCTCCCCCCCCCCTGCGCTCCGTGTGCTGCCTTCTCCCCCCCCCCTGCGCTCCGTGTGCTGCCTTCTCCCCCCCCCCCTGCGCTCCGTGTGCTGCCTTCTCTCCCCCCCCCCCTGCGCTCCGTGTGCTGCCTTCTCTCTCCCCCCCCCCTGCGCTCCGTGTGCTGCCTTCTCTCTCCCCCCCCTGCGCTCCGTGTGCTGCCTTCTCTCTCCCCCCCCCCCTGCGCTCCGTGTGCTGCCTTCTCTCTCCCCCCCCTGCGCTCCGTGTGCTGCCTTCTCTCCCCCCCCCTGCGCTCCGTGTGCTGCCTTCTCTCCCCCCCCCCCCCCCTGCGCTCCGTGTGCTGCCTTCTCTCCCCCCCCCCCCTGCGCTCCGTGTGCTGCCTTCTCTCCCCCCCCCCTGCGCTCCGTGTGCTGCCTTCTCCCCCGTGCTCCCTGTGCTGCCTTCCCCCCCCCCCCGTGCTCCGTGTGCTGCCTTCTCCCCCCCCGTGCTCCGTGTGCTGCCTTCTCCCCCCCCCCGTGCTCCGTGTGCTGCCTTCTCTCCCCCCCCCCCTGCGCTCCGTGTGCTGCCTTCTCCCCCGTGCTCCCTGTGCTGCCTTCTCCCCCCCCCCCCGTGCTCCGTGTGCTGCCTTCTCTCCCCCCCCCTGCGCTCCGTGTGCTGCCTTCCCCCCCCCGTGCTCCGTGTGCTGCCTTCTCCCCCCCCCCCGTGCTCCGTGTGCTGCCTTCTCCCCCCCCGTGCTCCGTATGCTGCCTTCTCCCCCCCCCCGTGCTCCGTGTGCTGCCTTCTCCCCCCCCCCGTGCTCCGTGTGCTGCCTTCTCCCCCCCCCCGTGCTCCGTGTGCTGCCTTCCCCCCCGTGCTCCCTGTGCTGCCTTCTCCCCTATAATTGCAATAAATAATTAGAAAAACAAAATGCTAATAATAAAAAAAACACACTGATAATCCCCCCCCCCCCCCCTAAAAAAATTTTTTTTGTAAAAAATAAAATTGTAAAAAAAATACTGCCACTGTCACATGACATTAAAAAAAAGTATCGGTATTCGGTATCGGCGAGTACTTGGGGGGGAAAAAAAAGTATCGGTACTTGTACTAGGTCTCAAAAAAGTGGTATCGGGACAACCCTAGTAAAAACAATCAAATGCTGACAGTGTGCCCATCAAATGCTGAGTGAGTGAATAACTTGTATAGCGCTACAAATGCCAACTGAATCGCCTCAAGGCGCTTGGTATCCATTTCCATCCTTATCCTTCAGAAGAGGTGGGTCTTGAGTTTTTTCCTGAAGGCCCGTTGATTTTCTTCCATTTGGAGGTTGGTTGGTAGCGCGTTCCACAGCCGAGGTCCTTGGAATGCTGACAGTGTGCCCATCATATGCTGCCACTATGCCCATTAAATGTTAAAGTCTCGGTGGGGCAGCAGGTGATGGCGACGAGCGGGTTCCTTCATGCGTCTCCTCCCATGCTCTCCTCCTGATAGGCGTCCAATAGCGGTCGCCTGCCGTTTCAGCCAATCAGGTGACGGGTAACAGACCCAAATACCTGATTGGTGGAGAGGCGCTTCAGTGTTAGGAAAGTGAATATTCATTCGCTTTCCTAACACACCTGGGTGAACAGCGAGCGAAAATAAATTTTTCTTGCATATGCAGTTCAGTTTCAAAGTGTGTTTGCATCTGGTGTAAGCAAGCACTAAGGCCCCTTTTACATTGGACCTGTAGTGGCGGTATTTCGCCGCTAAAAATAGCGGCGCTATACCGCCGAAATTGCCGCGGAAATCGGCCGCTAGCGGTGCGGTATTAACCCCCGCTAGCGGCCGATAAAGGGTTAATACCGCCCGCAATGCGCCTCTATAGAGGCGCATTGCGGGCGGTATTGCCGCGGTTTCCCATTGTTTTCAATGGGAAGGAGCGGTATACACGCCGCCCCTCTCACCGCTCCAAAGATGCTGCTGACAGGAGATTTTTTTTTCTCTCCCGCCAGCGCATCGCCTCAGTGTGAAAGCCCTCCGGCTTTCACATTGAGGTAGCTGGGCAGGAGTTTTTCAGGCGGTATAGCAGCGCTATTTTTAGCGCTGTACCGCCTGAAAAACTCCTCAATATGAAAGGGGCCTAAGACTGTACAGCATACAGGAGCGCCCCTCACTGGCTGCACTAATGGGCACCTGAAGCCCCAAAAAACGCCATGCAAATACCAACTTTCTAAAATAAATAATTCCATATTCTTAAAATTTCTATTCCTTTTTTAAAACATGTCTGCCATAAGTTTCCTAGTTGGGTAGAAACTGAAAAATCCCTGAAACAAATTTCATAAACTGACTCTTACAACTAACAACAAACACTGATCTGATTGCTAGCTGTGCTGGTTCCTGGGGTTTGTTCACACGATCGGACATTACGACAATTTTTTTTTCCGACGGATGTTGGCTTGCATATATATGGTCACACAAATGTTGTCGGAAATTCCGATCGGCAAGAACGCGGTCACGTACGACGGCGCTATAAAAGGGAAGTTCAATACCAAGTGCGCCACCCTTTGGGCTCCTTCTGCTAATCTCGTGTTAGTAGAAGTTTGGTGAGAGACTATTTGCGCTTTTCAGTCCGTTACAGCGTGACGAATGTGCTATCTCCATTACGAACGTTGGTTTTACCAGACCGAGCGCTCCCCTCTTGTACTTGATTCAGAGCATGCTTGGAATTTTGTCTGTCGGGAATTGTCTACTCCCCTGGGAATTTACGAGAACTGATTTTGTTGTCGGAAAATTTGACAACCAGCTCTCAAATTTTTGTTGTCGGAAATTCCTACAGCAAATGTCCGATGGAGCGTACACACGGTCGGAATTTCTGACAACAAGCTCCCATCGAACATTTGTTGTCAAATTCCGATCGTGTACACGTGGCATAAGAGTTTTATGCCCTATTCAGAACTTTGAGTTAAAGTGTCACTAAAGGAAAAAAAATTTTTAATTTAAAATAACAAACGTGATACTTACCTCCACTGTGCAGTTCGTTTTGCACAGAGTGGACCCGTTCCACGTCTTCTGGGTCCCTCGGCGGCTGTCTCTGGTCCACCCGCTATTACTAACCACAGTCATGCCCGAGCTCGCATGGTGGTCCGTAATTGCGGGTGCGCTCCCGTGATACAGCGAGCGGCCATAGCCGCTCGCTGTATCACTCGGCCCCGCCCCTCAGCGCGCCGCGTCACTGGATGTGATTGACCGCAGTGCCAGCCAATGGCTGCGCTGCTCTCAATCCATCTGCTGTAGCCAATCAGCGGCCAGGCTGAGCGGCGAAGAGGATATCGGGACTGCGCGGGACTTTCGAGGGGTCAGGTAAGTATAACGGGGGCTCGGGGGGGGGGGGGGGGGTTCAGCAGCATCCGATGTTTTTTCACCCTAATGCATAGATTGCATTAAGGTGAAAACTATTTTTTCTTTACAACTCCTTTTAACACAAGCTTCTAAATGGGGTTTTCTTTTTTATTATAATTGAGGTGTCCACAGTACATACAGATGATCCTTTTTATATACAGTAACTCCTAGCAGCCAATTGGAATTCATGTTGTAGAATTCGGCTTGGTTGCTTTGGGATTTTGCGCCCAAGAGTTGGGTTTTGTAAGAAGAGCCTTTGGTGAACTCTGCTAAGGGGTTAAGTACAAAAATATCTTGTGTGTGTGTGACTGGAAGTAAAGGGAACTGATACTTGGGGAAACTAGACTCGACCTAGAAATGGCCCCAACCCATTGCTTGTTATGACTCGATCCTGTCATGGCTGACCTTGATACACAGAGCACTTGATATCATGCCAACCAGAGATAAGAAGTTACTGGGACGAGTCTTTTTTATACTCTTTTCAATGTGAGTGACCTGTAAATAATACATGGCAGTTTCTCCTTGGATGAGCCCTGTGTTGTTTCCATAACATGGACTGCCAATGGGAACAGCAGAACAAGGCCTTTCACCCAGCAATCTACTGTGCGGCTCATTCTGTATCCCTGAATAGAAACAGGTGGCATATGTAAAGACTATTGTGCTGGGCTTTTGCCTAATTTGCCAAGCAAAATTTACACAGTTATACAATATACTATTTTAGTGTTTTGGCAAATTGACCCTTTACGGCTCAATGAGACGGGAGACACATCCGCTCCAAAGCAGGATCTCAGAAAATGGGTCCAAAACTTTAATCACATAGCGGCAAAAAGTGACTTTTCGGAACCACGCAGGACCCCTTATCAGGTCACTGCCTGATATAAGGGTCCTGCCTGTCTCTGAAACGTTTCTTTTTGCTACTATGTGATTACATTTTTGGACCCATTTTCGGAGATCCTGGTGTGCTGGTGACATTTTATCTTTATGATTGCATTCGGTTCCGGCTGGTGGTCATTTCAACACCCAATTTGAAATACAGTAAAACCTTGGATTGCAAGCATAATTCGTTCCAGAAACCTGCTTGTAATCCAAAGCACTTGTATATCAAAGCATTTTTCTTACAGGGTATATAAGAGAAGAGAGGCACCTCTAAGTGTGGCAATAAGTTGCTAAATGTTGTGCCTTCATTAAATGTAACCATATTGCTACACTTAGAGGCTCCTCTCTTTTATTTTATACCCTGTTTCCCCAAAAATAAGACCTACCCTGAAAATAAGACCTAGCGTTATTTTCCAGGAAGGCTGCAATATAAGCCCTACCCCAAGAATAAGCCCTAGTTAAAAATGCTTGTAAAATCCTATAATCCACTATATTACAGTAGTATATAATGTACAATGTGTGTGTTTCTGTAATATAATTGCGGGGAAGAGAGCTCCGGCGGGTAACAGAAGTGCAGAGCAGCGCTATAACAAATGTATTTGGCACAATTATATTACAGAAACGCACAGTTAAAATGCTTGTACAATCCTATAATCCACTCTATTACAGTAGTATATAATGTACAATACATTATATACTACTGTAATAGAGTGGATTATAGGATTGTACAAGCATTTTAACTCGGTTCACACTGGGGATTCCTGACAGGCAGGGAGGGAGAGGGGGAGAGAAGACAGCACATTACATGGTTAAGACCTACCCTGAAAATAAGCCCTACTGTGTCTTTTGTTGGCATAATTAATATAAGACCCGGGCTTATTTTCGGGGAAACACGGGTACTTATAAATGATGCTACTCTTATATTAAAGCGGGGTTCACCCTAAAAATAAAAATTTCTTTGTCTACCATGCCATCCAGCATACTAGCGTCAGCTACAGTATGCCTTTATTTTTATTTATTTTTGCGCTGTATTTACAGTTTAATCCTTTAGTTTAGTTTCAGACTCCCGCGGGGAGTAGGCGTTCCTATGAAGAGGGGAACATGATTGACGGCCGGCTATGGCGCGTCACGCGTTCCAAAAATAGCCGATATAGGACTCGGATCTATACCATCCAGCTATACCAAAAAAATTACATGCCAAATGTGGCATGTAAGGTGGCGAGGAGTGGATTAAGCAGAAGTTCCACTTTCGGGTGGAACTCCGCTTTAAAGAGGAGGTTCACCCGCACATGACCCTTTTTCCCCTTAGATGGATGCTCGTTTTGTCTAGGGCATGGGTCTTCAAACTATGGCCCTCCAGTTGTTCAGGAACTACAATTCCCATCATGCCTCGTGATGTCTGTGAATGTCAGTGTTACAATGCCTCATGGGATGTGTAGTTCTACAACAGCTGGAGGGCCGTAGTTTGAGGATCCCTGGTCTAGGGGAATCGGCTAGTTGTTTTAAAATATGAGCTGTACTTACGGTTTACGAGATGCATCTTCTCCGCCGCTTCCAGGTATGGGCTGCGGGACTGGGCGTTCCTATTTTGATTCACAGTCTTCCGAGAGGCTTCCGACGGTCGCATCCATCGCGTCACGATTTTCCGAAAGAAGCCGAACGTCGGTGCGCAGGCGCAGTATAGAGCCGCACCGACGTTCGGCTTCTTTCGGCTACTAGTGACGCGATGGTTGCGACCGTCGGAAGCCTCTCGGAAGACTGTCAATCAAGAAGGAACGCCCGCTCCCGAAGACCCATACCCGGAAGCGGCGGAGAAGATGCAGCTCGAAAACGGTAAGTACGGCTCATATTTTAAAACGACTAGCCGATTCCCCTAGACAAAACGAGCATTAATCTAAGGGGAAAAGGGAAAAAAATATATAATTGGGTGAACTCCCGCTTTAAGTTCCACTTTAAGATACCAAATGAGGTCCTCCTAGATCTCTTCAGGCTGGCCCCTTTTGCAGGTATAACTATGTAAAACATTTAAAAATAAGTGCCTATGCTGTTTAAAAAATAGTAATGCATTAGCTTACCCTGCTCCGCACATGCTCAGTTGCTCTCCATTTTTTAGCAATGTGCCAAAAATGTCGAGCTGCTCGCAGCCTAAAGCTTTACTGCTGATCAGGGGCTCCAGGCTTCAGCAAATTGGCAGCCTTCAACAAGAAGAAACAGGATCAATGCTGGAGGCAATTTACAGCACGCACTTATTTTGGTAGCAGAATTATTCATGTAGAATGTAAGCTCCTTGCTAAAGAACGTATTTTTTTATTTATCAAGTTGTTATGGGTAAAGCTCTGCTTTAGGCCTCATACACTGGATGTTTTGCAGCTGCTTCTAGGGGCATCAGGCGTTTTTTTTTTGTTTGTTTTTTTTTTTCCTGCCTCTGAACGCTCTTGCACGTTAGTATATGTGTTCATGCGAACACAGGTTTTTAGCAGTGGTTAGTGGCAGGGACTTTTAGAGGCAGGAACCCCACTGGAAGAGCAGAGTTTTGGCAGAAAAAACAATAACATCAACTAATTTCAATAGCCAGAACAAATGTATAATTCTGGCCAGTGAAATTAACACCCAAGCGCTTGACACTTGTAAACGTGCCCAAAAGCTTTAAAGAGGAAGTAAACCCTCTTGAAGAAAACCAAAAACAAAAAAACCTCTGCAAGAAAAAGGCATAATGAGCTAGTATGCTAAGCAGTGCACATGCGCCGTAGACATCGGTTCATGTCTTTTGGAAATATCTCCTAGACCGCATAGGTAAAAGTGGTCTGTAAGGATTTACCACCACTTTAATGCGGGGGTTCTGCTGGTATTCGTTTTTTTTTTTTTTTTTTTTTTACATGCTTCTGGCGCTCTTACCTTGGTTAATCTGCTACTCGTGTCCTAATATTTGAGCCGCCAGCATCGTCATTCTGCCGCAAAAGATCTTTTATAAAAATCCTTAGATGGACGTTTTCCATCTTGCTTGTGGGCACTCTGAAGCCCACAAGCAAATCCTTCCGAGATACGGTGAATGCTGTTAACCGCTCTATCCCGCGCATGTGCAGTGTTGACGGCGAGCGGCGCCGTCAACACTACACAGTTGCCATCACAACGGCCAGCGTCCTGAGAAGTTCACGCCCCGTTGTGACGACATACACTGCATCTTTTCTATCAGCCAGAGCTCAGAACGTGCACTGAGCAGCTGATAGAAAAGGTAAGTGTGTTCCCTTCCTTAAAATGGCGAATTAGTATCCGCCCTCGTCACATGACACGTCGCGCGACCCGCGAGAACGCGGGATTACATTATAAATCGTCTCCTGGGAGTCTCAACACATCACTCCCAGGAGACATTGCGAACAGCCGGGGAAATATAACAACACGCCCACTCCCGCGGGGAATAAACCAGGAAGCCAGATTGAATGAAGGATTATAAAGGTAAACATCGCCTTACGAAAAAAAAAAAAAACGATGGATTGCACATATATTTATGCTGCTGCTATCAGTCAGACAAACTTCATATTTAGGGTGAAACTCTGCTTTAAATGCTTTTACAAGTGTCAGACTTGTTTTTGGCAAACACTCCATTTCTTTGGCCACCATGCAAGGCAAAGTAAAATTCCCCTTTCCTTGCTCCCTGGTCACTCCCATTTGGCTGCCACGATTGGGGGGGGGGGAAAAGACCTGTGCAAGCTCCAAACCAACTTGCGTTTGCACATTGCACTAGAGCTGCACGATTAATCGCCGACAGAATCGCGATCTCGATTCTCCCCGCCTGCGGGATGACCCGCGATTCTTCTGTTTCACGGCCGGTTCCACGTAACCAGCGTGGAACGCAAATGGCGCCGATATCGGAACCGACGTTGGCAGCCTGCGGCGCTGGATGGATGCCTGGGCTTCTCTTGCAGATCTGTACAACTGTAGTGTGTATCCATGCGCCACCCAGTGGTTGCCGGCGGTACTGCTTCTGATGTATTAATCTTCCTCACAGTTCTGTACAACTGTGTGTATCCATGCGCCACCCAATGGTTGCTGGTGGTACTGCTTCTGATGTATAAAAAAGAGACCAGTGATATGTCAATGTTAAAGACCATATAACTCCTATGAAAAAAAGCAGAATCAAACTTTGATTCTGCTTTTTTCATAGGAGTTATATGGTCTTTAACATTGACATATCACTGGTCTCTTTTTTATATATTTATATTTTCAGATAAATCACAGGTTTATTTATTTATTTGGGGGGGGGGGGTTTCTGGCATTCAGTTTTTGAGAATCGTGATCTTTAGTCTAAGCAAAAAAATCGTGATTCTCATTTTGACCAGAATCGTGCAGCTCTACATTGCACATTGCTATTTGTTGCCGTATTGCACTTTTCTGGGAAGAGAAATGGCAGCAGGTACATTCGGGATCATGTTGCTCACTACTCTTCCTCTCGTGTCAGTGCTGGCTCTTTATTTGCTCTTTGCTATTGGCTCTTTGTTATTTGCCCAGTGAGATCTCCTGGGGAAGCTCTGACCAGGATGGCCTTGAAGCAAACTGCAAACCGCAGTGAACGAGGCAGCAAAGAAAATATTGGGTGCTAGGGGGCTGGCAAAGCATAGGTCCACTGTAAAATTTCTATCGGGTATATTTAAAGCTGCAGAAATGTATGGAAAGCTGGGAAGTTCTATAAATTTGACAAATGTTTTGCTTCATAAAGGACTTGCCTGTTTGAAAAAATACTCAGGTTGGTCCTTGGTGACGGCTTACCTTTAATGACTTTTGATTGCAAAATAAGTCCCATTTTCAGTAATCTACAAAGCCAATAAAAGTCTTAGGTTGAGTTATTGGCTAAAGGACATGTACAGTCACAAGGAAAATTGCCCGCACCAGGCTGCTGATGTTTTTTTATAGTTTTATGTGCATGCTTGTAATAGAAAACCAAAAGGCAATGTAAACAAGCGCAGTGTCAGTGGACACGTACTATGTATAAAGGCAGTTCTACTTTGGTAAGTGTTAGTCCAACTGCCATGCTAGTGGAGGCTGGTACTCCATCGGTTGGGGGGGGGGGGGCGTGGCAGTTAGACCAGACCCCCCTGTTGTTCCACCCCACACTAAACCTACCCACCTCCCCCCCCCCCCCCCCCCCCCCACATCCCCCTCTCGCCTGCCAGGCCCTCGTCAGCCCTGCACTTACATGGGCCCATGCAGGTCACGCTGCAGTGGTGGCCTCCCCCCTCCGTGTCCCAATCGTCGCTTCTCCTTCTGGCCAATTGGGTCTCAGGACCTGCTTCCTGATTGGCTGGGAGGAGAAACAGGAAGACATTAGTGAATATTATCACATGCCTGACGAAGGGTTCCTGCGCGGCTCTGAAACGTTGCACACGTTTCTGTGATGTGATCTTTCTCAATAAAATAAACCTTTTGGACGGAAGTGTTTTCTATGGTGTGCTGGCGAATACGTTCACTTACTAGCGAATATGAGCCCACCACTTTTTTTTTTTTTTAAAGCCTCCGGCTCAAATCATGTGCTTTGAAAATAAATACAAATAAAAACCTCATTGGAATCCATGTGTCTGGCGCCCTGCATGTAGATTAGGGACCGGGCATCCCTAATGTTCAGCTTAGCCAGTACTCCATACTCATACTGTTAGCCCCGCTTCCTGATTGGCCGGGAGGACATTTAGTGTGAAAATAACGAATGCTATTGTCACACAACTAGGTGGGCTCGGGGTGCAGTGCTTTTGCCCCAAGCCCACCCTTTTTTTTTAAGCCTATTAGGGTCTCAGGATCTAATCGCATGCTTGAATGAAAAAAAAAAAAAACCTCTATTGGTATCAATGTATCTGGCACCCCAAATGTAGATCAGGGACCGAAAGCATGGAGAGGGAGGGCTGCGCCTGTAATGGACGGGCCGCACCTGCTGACCACAACCTAAAAGACCATCCACAGCATCGCCGCCAGCTACATCACCAATCTCATCTGCAGATATCGCTCAAATCGTCCTCTCCGCTCCACCCAGGACCTCCTGCTCTCTAGCTCCCTTGTTATCTCCTCTCATGCTCGCCTACAGGACTTCTCCAGAGCCTCTCCCATGCTCTGGAACTCTCTGCCCCAGTATGTCAGGTCAGCTCCTACCCTGTCTGCCTTTAGGCGATACTTAAACCAGGGTTCAACGAAATGCAGGCGCCAGGTCGGAATAAAATGGCGGTCGTTGCAATACTTTCTGTCACACCGTATTTGCGCAGCGGTCTTGCAAGCGCACTTTTTTTTTGGGAAAAAAAAACACGTTTTAATTTGAAAGATAAGACACCAGTAAAGTTAGCCCAATTTTCTTTTTTATATTGTGAAAGATAATGTTACACAGAGTAAATTGATACCCAACATGTCATGCTTCAAAATTGCGTCCGCTCGTGGAATGGCGCCAAGTTTTTACCCTTTAAAATCTCCATAGGCGATGTTTAAAAAAATTCTACAAGTTGCATGTTTTGAGTTAGAGGAGGTCTAGGGCTAGAATTATTTCTCTCACTCTACCAGTCGCGACAATACCTCACATGTGTGGTTTGAACACCGCTTTCATACTCACGTTTGCTTCTGCGCGCAAGCTCGGCGGGACGGGGTGCGTTTCTGGCTACTAACTTTTTTTTTTTAGCTGGCTTCTAGATTTCAAGCAAATTTGTCAAACCCTGACTTAAACTCGCTTATTCAGGGAAGCCTACCCCACTTCCACCTATGAACTGTACTTGAGTCTCCTCCGTCAGATCATCATTTTAACTTTAAAGCCGTTGGCCGCGATTCAGATACATTGTCGTATCTTTGAGCGGGCGTAGCGCATCTCATATGCGCTACGCCAACGTAACATTGAGAGGCAAGTACAGTATTCACAAAGCACTTGCTCCCAAAGTTATGTCAGCGTAGCGTAAATGGGCCGGCGTAAGCCCGCCTAATTCAAATTAGCAAGGCAGTGGGCGTGTAGTATTATAATGAAGCGTGACCCCATGTAAATGCATGGCCGAACGAACGGCGCATGCTCAGTATCACGTCGAATTTACTCCCTAAGATACACCGGCTCAATGCCTGTGACGTGAACGTAACCTACGCACAGCCCCATTCACGTACGACTTGCGTAAACAACGTAAAAATCTACGCTTGTTCCGACGTCCATACTTTGCATTACCTGCGCCTCATATAGCAGGGGTAACTTTACGCCGGACTTAAGTCTTACGTAAACGGCGTAGCTAAATCCGACGGGTGCAAGTACGTTCAGGAATGGGCGTATCTAGGTCATTTGCATATTCGACGAGTAAATCTACGGAAGCGCCCCTTGCGGCCAGCGTAAAAATATGCACCCAAGATACGACGGCGTAGGAGACTTACGTCGGTCGTATCAAGCTAAAATTCAGGCGTATCTTGGTTCCTGAATACAGCACATAGATACGACGGCGCATCTTTGAACTTACCCAGCGTATCAATAGATACGTCGGCGTAAGTCGTCTCTGAATCCGGGCCATTACCTTTTTGTATCACCTCCCCCTCCCTTTGGATTGTAAGCTCCATGAGCAGGGCTCTTCTATTCCTTCTGTATTTTAATTGTACTGTCCCCCTTTTTATTGTAAAGCGCTGTGTAAACTGACGCTATATAAATCCAGAATAATAATATTTATTAGTCTATCTACAGCCATGTAGTGCATGCTTAGCCGGTTAAAACAGCGCAGCTGATGTATGATGGCCACAGCCAAAGAAAGTCTAGTAGCTAGATTCAGGTAGCTTTACGCCGGTGTATCAGTAGATACGCCGACGTAACTCTGAATCTACGCCGTCCTAAATTTAAGCGTGTTCTGGAAACCAGATACGCTTAAATTAGGCTAAGATACGAGCGGCGTAAGTCTCCTACGCCGTCGTATCTTAGGGTGCAATATTTAGGCTGGCCGCTAGGTGTCGCTTCCGTTGAGTTTGGCGCAGAATATGCAAATAACTACATACGCCGATTCAGAAACGTACGTGTGCCCGGCACATTTTTTTTTACGTCGTTTACGTACAGCTTTTTCCGGTGTAAAGTTAGTCGAACAAATAGCTGGCCTAGTCAATGTTAGGTATGGCCGTCATTCCCGCGTCAAAATTTTTTATTTTGACGTGGTTTGCGTAAGTCGTCCGTGAATGGGGCTGGACGTAATTTACGTTCACGTCGAAACCAATACGTCCTTGCGGCGTACTTTGGAGCAATGCACACTGGGATATGTACACGGACGGCTCATGTGCCGTTTGTAAAAAACGTCAATCACGTCGGGTCACCAATCATTTACATAAAACACGCCCCCTCATTTGAATTAGGCGCGCTTACGCCGGCCCCATTTACGCTATGCCACCATAACTTAGGAGGCAAGTGCTTTGTGAATACAGTACTTGCCTCTCTGACTTACGGTGGCGTAGCGTAAATACGATACGCCGCCTCAAAGATGCGCCCGGCTACCTGAATCTAGCTATAGATGTTACTTCTGTCTTGGTTCCTAAGGGAGGCAGTTTGGAAAAAAAAAAAAACTTTTCTTACGCAGGTAGTTTCTGGGTGACGGCTTACCTTTAATCAACTTTGACTACAAAATGAGGCCCATTTTCAGTAATCTACAAAGCCAATAAAAGTCTTAGGTTGGGTTATTGGCTAAAGGACATATACAGTCACTAGGAAAATTGCCCGCACCAGACTGCTGATGGTTTTTATAGGTTTTACTTGGCATATCTGAAATGATACTGAATGACAATTTTTTGGGGAAATAAAATGGTAATTTAGGCAGAAAATGTGTGGGGAAAAAATGCCGTACATTGGTGGTCAGTGAAGTGCCCCCTAAATTGATAAGTGATGAAGGGACCCTGTAGCTTGGTGGTCAGTGGGATAAGGGCCCTTTTTACATTGGTGCCCATTAGGAAAATTACCCACTTGGGGCTCGATTACACTTGCTTCGGCTTCATCATGTTACCATGTTTTTATTGAACACACCATGTAAATATTCACAGTGCAGGTGGAAAAAGCATGTGAACCCCTAGACTAATGACATCTCCAAGAGCTAATTGGAGTGAGGTGTCAGCCAACTGGAGTCCAATTAATGAGATGAGATTGGAGTTGTTGGTTACAGCTGCCCTGCCCTATAAAAAAACAGACACCAGTTCTGAGTTTGCTTTTCACAAGAAGCATTGCCTGGTGTGAATGATGCCTTGCACAAAAGAGCTCTCAGAAGACCTACAATTAGGAATTGTTGACTTGCATAAAGCTGGAAGGGGTAATAAAAGTATCTCCAAAAGCCTTGCTGTTTATCAGTCCACGGTAAGACAAATTGTCTATAAATGGAGAAAGTTCAGCACTGCTGCTACTCTCCCTAGGAGTGGCCATCCTGTAAAGATGACTGCCAGAGCACAGCGCAGACTGCTCAATGAGGTGAAGAAGAATCCTAGAGTGTCAGCTAAAGACTTGCAAAAGTCTCTGGCATATGCTAACATCCCTGTTAGCGAATCTACGAAACGTAAAACACTAAACAAGAATGGATTGGGAGGATACCACAGAGGAAGCCACTGATGTCCAAAAAAAACATTGCTTCACGTTTACAGTTTTCACAAGAGCACCTGGATGTTCCACAGCAGTACTGGCAAAATATTCTGTGGACAGATGAAATCAAAGTTGAGTTGTTTGGAAAAACAGGAAAAAGAGGCACACCAACATCAAAACCTCATCCCAACTGTGAAGTATGGTGGTGGGGCATTGTGGTTTGTGGCTGCGTAAGGGCCTGGACGGATTGCTATCATCGAAGGAAAAACAAATTCCCAAGTTTTATCAAGACATTTTGCAGGAGAACTTAAGGCCATCTGTCCACCAGCTGAAGCTCAACAGAAGATGGGTGTTGCAACAGGACAACGACCTAAAGCATAGAAGTAAATCAACAACAGAATGGCTTAAACAGAAGAAAATGCGCCTTCTGGAGTGGCCCAGTCAGAGTCCTGACCTCAACCCGATTGAGATGCTGTGGCATGACCTCAAGAAAGCGATTCACACCAGACATCCCAAGAATATTGCTGAACTAAAACAGTTCTGTAAAGAGGAATGGTCAAGAATTACTCCTGACCATTGTGCAGGTCTGATCTGCAACTACAGGAAACGTTTGGTTGAAGTTATTGCTGCCAAAGGAGGTTCAAGCAGTTATTAAATCCAAGGGTTCACATACTTTTTCCACCTGCACTGTGAATGTTTACATGATGTGTTCAATAAAAACATGGTAACATTTAATTCTTTGTGTATTATTAGTTTATGCAGACTGTGATTGTCTATTGTTGTGACTTAGATGAAGATCAGATCACATTTTATGACTTTTTATTTGTGTGTGTGTGTGTGTGTGTGTGTGTGTGTGTGTGTGTGTGTATATATATATATATATATATATATATATATATATATATATATATATATATATATATATATATATAAATTATTCAATTTTTTAGTTTTATTGGACAGCGGAGATGTATTAGAGTACCTGTTTTTATTGTGTACTGTGGGAGCCCAGATATAGTGAATGCAGGGTGCTGGGTTTAGTAACACTTTAACCCCTTAACGCCCGCCGCACGACTATTTACGTCCGCACAATGGCACGGACAGGCAGATGGGCGTATATATACGTTGTTGCCTTCTAGCGGGTAAATAAAAATGCAATAAAACTATCCCCTATTTTGTAAACGCTATAAATTTTGCGCAAACCAATCGATAAACGCTTATTGCGATTTTTATTTTATTTTATTTTATTTATTTATTTATTTTTTAACCAAAAATAGGTAGAAGAATACGTATCGGCCTAAACTGAGGGAAAAAAAATGTTATATATGTTTTTGGGGGATATTTATTATAGCAAAAAGTAAAAAAATATTGCATTTTTTTCAAAATTGTCCGCAGAGGAGATCAAATACCACTAAAAGAAAGCTCTATTTGTGGGGAAAAAAGGACGCCAATTTTGTTTGGGAGCCACGTCGCACGACCGCGCAATTGTCTGTTAAAGCGACGCAGTGCCGAATCGCAAAACCTGGCCTGGGCATTTAGCTGCAAAATGGGGTCCGGGGCTTAAGTGGTTAAGTACTTTGAGTCACTGACCTAGAACGAAATTAAGATGACAAAAAATCGGTCGGTGAATTAATTAAAGTAACACTTTTAATTGTGGACTACATCCCCTATGGAGATTTTCCCCACA
The DNA here is from genome assembly GCF_905171775.1 of Rana temporaria. Classification (NCBI taxonomy): domain Eukaryota; kingdom Metazoa; phylum Chordata; class Amphibia; order Anura; family Ranidae; genus Rana; species Rana temporaria. Next base: position 438,941,623 of record NC_053490.1, read on the forward strand.
GGAAATGAGGGCAAACCTCCCTAACAAGGCCTTGAGCAGCCGTGAAAACCAATTTTAACCATGTTAAAGTGGAGGTTACCCTAAAAATAAACTTTTAAGATTAGATTGAGGCTCATTTTGTCTAGGGGAATCGGCTAGTTTTTTTTAAAAACGAAGCAGTACTTACCGTTTTAGAAAGCGATCTTCTCCGCCGCTTCCGGGTATGGTCTTCGGGTCTGGGCGTTCCTTCTTGATTGACAGTCTTCCGATGGTCGCATCTATCGGGTCACGATTTTACGAAAGTAGCCGAACGTCGGTGCGCAGGCGCCGTATAGAGCCGCACCGACTTTCGGCTACTCGTGACGCGATAGATGCGACCGTCGGAAGCCTGTCAATCAAGAAGGAACGCCCAGACCCGAAGACCATACCCGGAAGCGGCGGAGAAGATCGCTTTCTAAAACGGTAAGTACTGCTTCGTTTTTAAAAAAAAATAGCCCTAGACAAAATGAGCATGAATCTAATGTTAAGTCTTTAAGCTTTAAGTCAAGCTTTGCTCCATTCCATCTCCCGTGCCTCCCTTTTAAGCAGTTTTTACATTGATCTACAACTACATTGTGGTCTTGTGGGCCTGTAGTCTCCTGACGTGTCGCCCCTGTGTGAACCGGCTCTGACAGTTTGTCATGGTCACTGGACATTTTTATTCTGTGCATTGTTCCCAAATGCTAACAAAGTATCTTCTACAACTTCTCATTTCCTCAATGGCATTCTTGGTTTCTGTTCCTTTTTTTTTTTTTTTTTTTTATCAATTCAATGTAAGCTGAGAACTTCTGATTTGCTAAATGTTCATCGTCTGCCAACGAAGATCATACAACATTTGAATAATTGACTTCTCCTTTAGCGTCCTATCTGGATGTGGGAAATTCTGTCTATTTAAATTTACAGGACACTAAAACAATTGAAGTTCCTAATGTTAATAAGGCCAGAACATTCATGCAGCATTGCACACCTGTTGTGTATTCTGCTAAGGTGGAACATGGCGAAATGGCTACTGCCGGGAGAGGATTTCTTTCAGACTATCCGTATTTATAATAGTGTCTAATATTGCTCTACAGATTGTGGAGATACATCATGGCTGCAAACAAGGTACTAAATGTAATGTTTTTTTCCTGTCAAGGACATTTTCTTTTAATCATTGTGCTTTACCAACTTTATTATATACCTTTTAGAAATAAAACCGATTTTTCTATTGAATACAAATTAAATGTGTGCATTAAAAACCTCCCTTGGCCTCAAAAATGAGTTGCATAGCGGTGTTTGTTGCATATAAAATATTTTATAGTGGGGTAAACAAAACTTGGCGTTTTTAGGATGCGTGTGAAAAACGAACTAACTGGTATCCATAGACCATTGCTGCCCATTGTTATGAGCAAGGTAGCCATTGTGCTTAACCACTTAAGACCCGGACCAAAATGCAGCTAAAGGACCAGGCCCCTTTTTGCGATTCGGCACTGCGTCGCTTTAACTGACAATTGCGCGGTCGTGCGACTTGGCTCCCAAACAAAATTGACGTCCTTTTTTTCCCACAAATAGAGCTTTCTTTTGGTGGTATTTGATCACCTCTGCGGTTTATTTTTTGCGCTATAAACAAAAATAGAGCAACCATTTTGAAAAAAATTAAATATTTTTTACTTGTTACTATAATAAATATCCCCCAAAAATATATAAAAAAAAAAAAAAAAAAAATTTCCTCAGTTTAGGCCGATACGTATTCTTCTACCTATTTTTGGTAAAAAAAATTGCAATAAGCGTTTATCGATTGGTTTGCGCCAAATTTATAGCGTTTACAAAATAGGGGATCGTTTTATTGCATTTTTATTAATTATTTTTTTACTACTAATGGCGGCGATCAGCGTTTTTTTTTTCGTGACTGCGACATTATGGCGGACACATCGGACAATTTTGACACATTTTTGGGACCATTGTCATTTTCACAGCAAAAAATGCATTGTTTACTGTGAAAAATGACAGTTGCCGTTTGGGAGTTAAACACAAGGGGGCGCTGAAGGGGTTAAGTGTGACCTCATCTGTGTTTCTAACTGTAGGGGGGTGTGACTGTAGGTGTGACATCATCGATTGTGATTCCCTATATAAGGGAACACGCGATCGATGATGGTGCCACAGTGAAGAACGGGGAAGCTGTATTTACACACAGCTCTCCTCGTTCTTCAGCTCCGGGGACCGTTTGCTGGACTCCAGCGGTGATCGGGTCCGCGAATCCCGCGGTCACGGAGCTCCGGACGGGGGCGTGCGCCCGCGACCCATGGCTGGGCATTATACAATCGCGTACAGGTACATGATTGTGCCCAGCCGTGCCATTCTGCCGACGTATATATCGACGTTGGGCGGTCCTTAAGTGGTTAAATGATACCGCAAGCACATGTCTCTAGCCATAGACTGCCTGGATACCATGGACGTGCGATGAGGCCAGTGGCTGGTGAGGCACTGGCTAGTATCGGAGCCAGATACACACAGGTTACATACGCTGTGATTGTTAGAGCGAGAGTAATAATTCTAGCACTAGACCTCTGTAATTCTAAACATGTAATCTGTAAAAAAAAAAAATGAAAGCGTCGCCTATGGAGATTTTTAAGTACTAAAGTTTGGCGCCATTCCACAAGTGTGCACAATTTTAAAGCGTGACATTTTGGGTATATATTTACTTGGCGTAACATCATCTTTCACATTATCTGCTTCAGCCCCAGAAGATTTACCCCCTTCCTGACCAGAGCACTTTTTACAATTTGGCACTGTGTCACTTTAACTGACAATTGCACCCAAACAAAATTTGTGCCGTCGTGCCTCCCCCCCCCCCCATCTAGGGGTGCAACGGATCAAAAAACTCACGGTTCGGATCGTTCCTCGGATCAGGAGTCACGGATCGGATCATTTTTCGGATCGGCAAAAAAAAAAAAAATCTCCCCCACTGTAATGTCCCCCCCCCACCAACTATAGTACCCCCTCAGTGCAGACACCCCCCCCTCCTCTCAGTACAGTGACCCCCTCCTCAGTACAGTGACCCCCTCCTCAGTACAGTGACCCCCCCCCCTCCTCAGTACAGTGACCCCCCCCCCTCCTCAGTACAGTGACCCCCCCCTCCTCACAGTGACCCCCCCCCCCTCTGTACAGTGATCCCCCCCCTTCTCAGTACCGTGACCCCCCCTCCTCAGTACCGTGACCCCCCCTCCTCAGTACCGTGACCCCTCCTCCTCAGTACAGTGACCCCCCCCTCCTCCTCAGTACAGTGACCCCCCCTCCCCCTCAGTACAGTGACCCCCCCTCAGTACAGTGACCCCCCCTCAGTACAGTGACCCCCCCCTCAGCTAGTACCGACAGGCACTCCCCGAGCGGTGTGTCCGAGTGCGGGCTCCTCCTCTGTGGGTGTAAACAGAGGAGGGCCGCCGCCGGGTGTACCAAGATGGCCGCGGCTCCGGAGCTAGGCCGATGCCGCGGCCTTTCCTAATGTTACGGCGGCGGCTCCGGAGCTAGGCCGAAGCCGCGGCCTTTCCTAGCGTTATGGTCGCGGCTCCGGAGGTAGGCCGAAGCCGCGGCCATAACATTAGGATAGGCTGCAGCTTCGGCCTAGCTCCGGAGCCGCCGCCGTAACATTAGGAAAGGCCGCGGCTTCGGCCTAGCTCCGGAGCCGTGGCAATCCGCGGATCACAGTGTGATCAAATCCGAAGGGGGTGACCCGTTCGGATCACGGATCAACTGTGATCCGTTGCACCCCTACTACAAATAGAGCTTTCTTTTGGTGGTATTTGATCACCTCTGCGGTTTTAATTTTTTGCACTATAGACAAAAAAGCAACAACTTAAAAAAAAAAAAAAAATGTCTCCATCAGTTTAGGCCAATATGTATATTCTTCTACTTATTTTTGGTAAAAATAAATTGCAATTCGCGTATATTGATTGGTTTGTGCAAAAGTTATAGCGTCTGCAAACTATGGGAAAGATTTTTGGCTATTATTATTATAATAATAATAATTATTATTATTATTATTAAAAAAAAATTATACATACATAATTTTTTTTTATTTTTTACTAGTAATGGCAGTGATCTGCAATTTTTAGCGGTATTGCGATGGACTAATCTGAGACTTTTGTCACTTTTTTTGAACCATTGGCATTTACACAGCGATCGGTGCTATAAAGATGCACTGATTACTGTGTATATGTCTCTGACAAGAAGTGAGGAGAGGCACTGTGAGCTCATCTTCTCAGTCTGCTGCAAACAGTGTGCCAGCTTGTATTTAAACTGGTCGCTCTGTATGTAGCTCCTGACAGGCTGCGCAAGGAGCCACATATCTCTGGAAACCATAGGTAGTAGGAGCCTCAAATTACTAGTGGTGGGATAGGACTTGGGATACCTACCCCCACCCCCTCAGGATGCGGAGCTATGACCCTCAAAGCTCTTCTTCTTCTTTTTTTTTTTTTATGTTCATGGAAGGTATGACCTCATGTGGTTGGATGAGACCAACATTTAGCTCTTTGGCATATGACTCTAAGGCCGCGTACACACGATCGGTCAAAACCGATGAAAACTAACTGAAGGACCTTTTCATCGGTCCAAACTGATCGTGTGTGGGCCCCATCGGTCAGTTAACCTTCGGTCAAAAAATGTAGAACTTGCTTTAACCAATGGACGCCTAACCGATAGGTCAAAACCGATGGTTGGTATGCAAAAACATCGGTTAAAAACCTGCGCATGCTCAGAATCAAGTCGACGCATGCTTGGAAGCATTGAACTTCGTTTTTTCTGCACGTCGTTGTGTTTTACTTCACCACGTTCTGACACAATCGTTTTTTTAACCGATGGTGTGTAGGCGCGACTGATCATCAGTCAGCTTCATCGGTTAACCGATGAAAGCGGTCCATCGGTCCGTTCTCATCGGATGGACTCGTGTGTACGCGGCTCTTTTTTATACTCCGTTGTGACGTGACGCTTATATCAAGACATCGCTTGTATATGAAGTCACAATTTATTTAAAAAAAATGTTGCTTGTCTTGCAAAACGCTCTCAAACCAAGTTACTCTCAAACCAAGGTTTTACTGTACACTATAATGCATTGCAGTCACTGCTGGCAATGTTTCTGGGTTTGCCCTCTTTGTGAAGTTTCACTTTCCTTTCTGTTAAACAAATTGTTTTTTCTCTTGCTGCCAACTGTGGCTTTCCTCTGCCAAGGGAGTGTTTGTTTTGTTTTCAGGAGAGGAAGGAACGGTTTCTGAGAACATTTTTGAAAAGGATTAAGGGCCAGTTTACATTGCTGCGTGGTGTGAGATCGCATGTTATTCGCACTGCAAATGACATGCGATGTCCATGCAATGCAATTTCAGCCATACAGACTGTATGGCTGAAATTGCATTCGGACCAAACTCGCACAGGACCCTTTTTTTTTTTTCATACTCCCCCAGTATGAAAAGTCGTCTGTGTGGAACTCCGATGGAGAAAAAACCACGCATGCTCAGAAGCATTGAACTTTATTTTTCTCAGGTCGTCGTAATGTTTTACTTCACTGCGTTTTGGACGGTTGGAATTTGGTCGGAATTTCGTTCAAGCTGTCTTGCATACACACTGTATGCAAGACAGCTTGAACGAAATTCCGACGGACAATTCTATTCCGATCGGAAATTCCGATCGTGTGTACAGGGCATAAGTCTCTGAAAATCTCCTGCAGCATGTCCACAATCTCTAACCATCTCTTGTATTGTTTCCAGCAGGGCTGTGGAGTCGGAGTCGAGGAGTCGGAGTCGGGGGAAATTTTGGGTACCTGGAGTCGGAGTCGGCAAATAATGCACCGACTCCGACTCCGACTCCTATACTAAATTTAGATTGGAATTAAAAAAAAAAAAAGCAAGTTTAAATGTCCCAATTAACAAAAAGTTATAATTAATGACTTCTCTACTGTAAGAATAAAGACCAATGCATGCAGTGCCTCACGTAACCGCAAAACGAACACGTTAAGTGACCGTGAAGAAGCATGCTTTTCATGTGCTTCACTATATGGCACGCAACGCACAATTAGGAGCTGCAATAATTATACTTTCCATAGTGTTGTGTTCTGCTTTTACAGGGAACGCAGCATCCATGTGTAACCTAGCCTCTCACTGATAAGGGATTAAATAAAATATGTTTTTTGCAGGACTAGAGAGTGAGACACTTGTATAAGTGAAGGGAATGGAGGGCCAATAGTTCAAGACTGAAGCTGTAAATCATTGGAAAAACTGCTGTCATTTAGCTAAGGCTATAAAAACTTGTAAACTCCGATTGTTAGCTTAAACTTTAAACATGACTATGGGATTCTCCTAGGAAAATCATGTTTTAGAATAAATGCCCCTTCCTTTGTCTTTTGCTTAAACTGTGCAATACAGTAGACTGTTGGCTTCCCAGCCAGTAGTCCTGTGGTAGGTTGCGTTTCTTTCCCTCAAGGAATGTATAAAATACATTCGCATATTAATACAGAGGAGTCGGAGTCGGAAGTACATAAAACTGAGGAGTCGGAGTCGGAACATTTATCTACCGACTCCACAGCCCTGGTTTCCAGTCTGACTATCCTGTTGTGTGTCTGCTGTCTGACGCTGAATACTCAGTGACTTTTATGTGTGGCCCTTTGGTGATTTCTGGAGCCCCTCATACAGTCAGACAGGGTTTGACAAATTTGCTTGGAATCTAGGAGCCAGCTAAAAAAGTTAGGAGCCAGAAAACGCACCCCGTCCCGACGAGCTCGCACGCAGAAGCGAACACATACGTGTGCAGCGCCCGCATATGTAAACGGTGTTCAAACCACACATGTGAGGTATCCCCGCGATTGGTAGAGCGAGAGCAATAATTCTAGCCCTAGACCTCCTCTGTAACTCAAAACATGCAACCTGTAAATTTTTTTAAACATCGCCTATAAGGATTCTAAAGGGTAAAAGTTTGTCGGCATTCCACGAGCGGACGCAATTTTGAAGCGTGACATGTTGGGTATGAATTTACTCGGCGTAACATTATCGTTCATAATATAAAAAAAAAAATGGGGATAACTTTACTGTTGCTTAAAATAAAAAAGTGTAATTTTTTCCCAAAAAAGTGCGCTTGTAAGACCGCTGCGCAAATACGGCGTGACAGAAAGTATTGCAACGATCGCCATTTTATTCTCTAGGGTGTTAGAATAAAATGTATATATATGTTTGGGGGTTCTAATTAGAGGGAAGAAGATGGCAGTGAAAATAGTGAAAAATTACATTAGAATTGCTGTTTAACTTGTAATGCTTAACTTGTAATACCAACGGCCACCACCAGATGGTGCCAGCTCACACAAGGAAGAGCTGGGGACTTCACAAAAAAAAAAAAAATCTATTTCTAGTCGCCCTGGCGACCGGGATTTGTCGAGCCCTGCAGTCAGGTCCATAAATATTTGGTGTATAGAGCAAAAAAAAATTGAATTGTCGATGTCCCAATATTTATGGACCTGACTGTATCGAATAAGTTGAGCACCGCTTTGTACTCTCATGTATGGTACTGTTGCATACCTCCCAACTTTATGTGATGGGAATGAGGTACACTTATTAGCAAAAGTATGTAGACATAGGACACGCCCCCATGTCACGCCCCAATTAAAGGAGAATTGTACAAAATGAGTGGTTAAACCTACAAGTGCTTTTTTACCACTACTATTCCTTTATATTGGCTTTTGCAATTAACAAATGCAGCAATTTAGAAATTGGCAGAAAGGTTTATCACTGTAAAACAATTTGATAGGTGAATAGTTCATTTTTTATACAACTATATAGATCAGACCAAAATGATGGACAGAGGGACCCTCAAAATCAGGGACAGTTGGGTGCTTTGCTGTTAACCAGTTGATAACTACTTGCCCACCGGGCCTATTTTGTCACTTCTCTCCTTCATGTTCATTGTTTTAATATTGATGATTTTGGCATACAGCTCATGGAAACCCAAAATTCCTATCTCAAAAAATTAGCCTATCATGAAAAGGTTCTCTAAACGAGCTCTTAACCAATCATTTGAATCAACTAATTAACTCTAAACACCTGCAAAAGATTCCTGAGGCTTTTAAAAACTCCCAGCCTGGTTCATTACTCCAAACCGCAATCATGGGTAAGACTGCCGACCTGACTGCTGTCCAGAAGGCCATCATTGACACCCTCAAGCAAGAGGGTAAGACACAGAAAGAAATTTCTGAACGAATAGGCTGTTCCCAGAGTGCTGTATCAAGGCACCTCAGTGGGAAGTCTGTGGGAAGGAAAAAGTGTGGCAGAAAACGCTGCACAACGAGAAGAGGTGACCGGACTCTGAGGAAGATTGTGGAGAAGGACCGATTCCAGACTTTGGGGGACCTGCGGAAGCAGTAGAAACATCCAGAGCCACCGTGTACAGGCATGTGCAGGAAATGGGCTACAGGTGCCGCATTCCCCAGGTCAAGCCACTTTTGAACCAGAAACAGCGGCAGAAGCGCCTGACCTGGGCTACAGAGAAGCAACACTGGACTGTTGCTCAGTGGTCCAAAGTACTTTTTTCGGATGAAAGCAAATTTTGCATGTCATTTGGTAATCAAGGTGCCAGAGTCTGGAGGAAGACTGGGGAGAGGGAAATGCCAAAATGCCTGAAGTCAAGTGTCAAGTACCCACAGTCAGTTATGGTCTGGGGTGCCATGTCAGGTGCTGGTGTTGGTCCACTGTGTTTTATCAAGGGCAGGGTGAATGCAGCTAGCTGTCAGGAGATTTTGGAGCACTTCATGCTTCCATCTGCTGAAAAGCTTTATGGAGATGAAGATTTCATTTTTCAGCACGACCTGGCACCTGCTCACAGTGCCAAAACCACTGGTAAATGGTTTACTGACCATGGTATTACTGTGCTCAATTGGCCTGCCAACTCTCCTGACCTGAACCCCATAGAGAATCTGTGGGATATTGGGAAGAGAAAGTTGAGAGACGCAAGACCCAACACTCTGGATGAGCTTAAGGCCGCTACCGAAGCATCCTGGGCCTCCATAACACCTCAGCAGTGCCACAGGCTGATTGCCTCCATGCCACGCCGCATTGAAGTAGTCATTTCTGCAAAAGGATTCCCGACCAAGTATTGAGTGCATAACTGAACATAATTATTTGAAGGTTGACTTTTTTTTAATTAAAAACACTTTTCTTTTATTGGTCGGATGAAATATGCTAATTTTTTGAGCTAGGAATTTTGGGTTTTCATGAGCTGTATGCCAAAATCATCAATATTAAAACAATAAAAAGGCTTGAACTACTTCAGTTGTGTGTAATGAATCTAAAATATATGAAAGTATAATGTTTATCAGTACATTACAGAAAATAATGAACTTTATTTCAATATGCTAATTTTTTGAGAATGACCTGTGTGTGTGTGTGTGTGTGTGTGTGTGTGTATATATATATATATATATATATATATATATATATATATATATGTAGATATGTATATTTTTTTTTTTTAGCAGACATCCTATGGAATAAAATGGCAGTCATTGCAACTTTTTTTTCTCGCACGGTATTTGCGCAATAATTTTTCAAACACCTTTTTTTTTGGGAAGTTTCATGAATTAAAAAATAACAAAACAGTAAAGTTAGCCCAATTTTTTTGTATAATGTGAAATATGGATACCTAACATGTCACGCTTTAAAATTGCGCACACTCATGGAATGGTGCCAAACTTCGGTACTTCAAAATCTCCATAGGCAACGCTTACATTTTTTTTACAGGTTAATATTTTCGAGTTACAGAGGAGGTCTAGTACTAGAATTGTTGCACACGCTCTAACGCACGCGACAATACCTCATATGTGGGGTTTGAACGGCGTTTACATATCTGGGCGGGACTTGCATGTGTGTTCGCTTCTGCGCGCAAGCTACCGGGGATAGGGGCGTTTTAAAATATTTTTTTTTTTTTTATTATTTTACTTCATTTTTTATTTTTACTTTTATTTTTTATTTATTTTTTATCACTTTTATTCCTATTCCAAGGAATGTAAACATTAGGGTTGTCCAGATACCGATACCAGTATCGGTATCGGGACCGATACCGAGTATTTGCGGGAGTACTCGTACTCGTGCAAATACCCCCGATACCTAAATAGAATACTTTCCCCCCCCGCCGCTGCCGCCGCATCGCACCGCCACATCAAGGGACATGGCTAGAGGGACATTGCTGCATATGTGAGGGACATGGCTAGAGGGACATTGCTGCATATGTGAGGGACATGGCTGCATATGTGAGGGACATGGCTAGAGGGACATGGCTGCATATGTGAGGGACATGGCTAGAGGGACATTGCTGCATATGTGAGGGACATGGCTAGAGGGACATTGCTGCATATGTGAGGGACATGGCTAGAGGGACATGGCTGCATATGTGAGGGACATGGCTAGAGGGACATGGCTGCATATGTGAGGGACATGGCTAGAGGGACATGGCTGCATATGTGAGGGACATGGCTAGAGGGACATTGCTGCATATGTGAGGGACATGGCTAGAGGGACATTGCTGCATATGTGAGGGACATGGCTAGAGGGACATGGCTAGAGGGACATGGCTGCATATGTGAGGGACATGGCTAGAGGGACATGGCTGCATATGTGAGGGACATGGCTAGAGGGACATGGCTGCATATGTGAGGGACATGGCTAGAGGGACATGGCTGCATATGTGAGGGACATGGTTAGAGGGACATGGCTGCATATGTGAGGGACATGGCTAAAGGGACATGGCTGCATATGTGGGGGACATGGCTGCATATGGGGGGGACATGGCTGCATTTGGGGACACATTTAAAAAAAGTATCGGTATTCGGTATCGGCGACTACTTGAAAAAAAGTATCGGTACTTGTACTCGGTCCTAAAAAAGTGGTATCGGGACAACCCTAGAACATCCCTTGTAATAGGAATCAGTGTGACAGGTCCTCTTTATGGAGAGATGTGGGGTCAATAAGACCTCACATCTCTCCTCCAGATTGCGGCTTTGTCTACTTCCAGGTACCGGGTGTGACGTCATAACATCGCGCCTGGACCTCCGATGGTCATAGAGATGACTGTGACCGCCTGGTCACCAGTCATCTCTATGGTTCTTCAGCGAGCGCCGGCTGATTCGCTCTCCGGGCTCCCGATGGCACGGGAGAGCCCGGAGAAGCACCGGGAGGGGGGGGGCGTCCCCTCCCGCTGCCTATAAGAACGATCAAGTGGCAGAACTGCCGCTTTGATCGTTCTTATTGTGCACCTAAAGACGGTGATATCTGAATGATGCCCGTAGCTGCAGGCATCATTCAGATATCACTGCACAAAGTGGAGGACGTATATTCTTGTACTGCGGTGGGCAAGTGGTTAAAATCAAAATTGATCCGAGTTGCAGTCTGATTCTCACTAAAGGGTTAATAAACCCACAACACTAATCGGCCTGTATAGGCAGTAAAGCATGCTTGTTGCACTTACTGTGGAACCTAAAATGTTAATCCTCTGCATTGTGTAAAAGGTCTGCCTTCTCTGATCCTCCCCTCGACATTCCTCCACAATCCCCCAAACCATCTCCTGATAGAATAGAGCCTTGGGGGCAAGCTGCACATGCTCAGTTTGTGTGTGTGTGTGTTTGTTTTTTGGGAGAGTGTATGTGTTGAGCACCTGGCCAATCGGCACTGTCCAGACCGAGGGTCAGGGGTCCTGCAGTCTCATGGGACAATCAGGGAAGAATGAAAACTCCTCCTACAAGCTTTAAACCAGACACTGATAGAAGCCACAAGACTGCTATATACTGTTGATGAGAACAAGTATTTAGCAGTTTATATTTACTAAAACTAGTGCATTTTCATGTTCTGTGTACTGTGGGAGACCAGTTATATTGAATGCCGGGTCCTGGGTTTAGTAACACCTTAATCTACTCTACATTATGCCTAATATTATAATAAGTGGATAGAGACAAGAAAATGTTAAGTGTGACTCTGTAAATGTATCCGTTTGGAACTTGCTGATCCTACCTAGGAAACACTGTGCCAAAGTCAGATGGATTGCACTGGATCCTATAATACCTCCTGTTTTATAGGATCTGGTGTAGGCAGATTGTGCACACTTCTTACAGACCTGGTGGACCGTGGCGGCTGGTGCTCAAAATTTTTGGGGAGGCGCAAACAAACTGAAACCCCCCCCCCCATCAATTGCTGCTACTGTGCCCATTAAACGCAGCCAGTTTGCGCCCCCCAAATGCAGCCAGTTTCCCCCCAGCCCGGCACTTACCTTCCTTGGGTCAGCGCCGTCCTCTCCACGCTTCCTCCGCTCCCTTGATGTCGTCTCCCGCCCTTGATGTCGCTTCAGCCAATCAGGTGACCGGTAACCAGACCCGGTGCACCCGATTGGCTGAGAGGCGGGTCAGTGTTAGGGAAGCGATTCCCTAACACAGCACTGTTTTACCAGAGAACACACAGCCTGTGCACCCTCTGGTTAACCATTTGGAAGCTGATTAGAGCCCACAGGCTCTAATCGCGTAGCATATTGGAGCCTCTCGCTCTAATCAGGCACTTCCAAAACACACCCACCGCTGTTATTCAGATGGCCGGCGCTCAACAGGGGGCCGGACACCTGAATAGTGGGCACCAGCGGTGACAATATGTATGCAATGCATGAATCTATGTATTAAAGTGGAGGTTCACCCGGAAATGTAAATTTTTTTAACATTAGATTGAGGCTCATTTTGTCTAGGGGAATCGGGTAGTTTTTTTAAAAACGAAGCAGTACTTACCGTTTTAGAGAGCGATCTTCTCCGCCGATTCCGGGTATGGGCTGCGGGACTGGGCGTTCCTATTTGAGTGACAGGCTTCCGACAGTCTTCCGACGGTCGCATACATCGCGTCACGATTTTCCGAAAGTAGCCGAACGTCGGTGCGCAGGCGCCGTATAGAGCCGCACCGACGTTCGGCTTCTTTCGGCTACTAGTGACACGATGTATGCGACTGTCGGAAGACTGTCCATCAAATAGGAACGCCCAGTCCCGCAGCCCATACCCGGAAGCGGCGGAGAAGATCGCTCTCTAAAACGGTAAGTACTGCTTCGTTTTTTTTTTAAAAACTACCCGATTCCCCTTAACAAAATGAGCATGAATCTAATGTTAAAAAAAAATTTCGGGTGAACTCCCACTTTAATTGATGGGTGCAGGAGAGAGGGGGCGGCACTCCTGTGCCCACTATGGACACACCGCCACTGCTGGTGGACTGTGGTCTCTTGTCATAGGGGTGGAAGGCTGTTGCCCAGTATAACATCCAGGCATCTAGAGGTGCCTCAAAACCATGGCAGAATGTTTGGCTTGCCTGCATTTTGCTGGTATTGTCAAGGCTTGTCTGTTCCCTCCTGCTTCCCACACATACCCAATGATTTATCACTATGACAAGTTGCCACATTGGCTAGAAGGAAGGTGTGGAAAGGGGCAGGCCAGCTTTGACATTACCAGGAAGAGCTGTAGCATTGCTGGTTATTGGCTGGGTGTTGGAGCGTAATGGTATGGCTTGTGCAGGAACATGACTTTATTATGGCCCTCTTGAATTGCATATCTGTTAAAGGTGAACAACTCATATATTGAAGCCAGAGACACTCCTACTTTCATTTTTAGAATGTTTCAGCTTTTCTGTTACTTTTTTTGTTCCACTCATTCAAAGGCAGACAGAAGGGAACAATGGCAAACATATCGTTTCATAACAGCAACTTGTATTTGTGAGAAGGAAAAACAAAAAAAAGTTTCTGGCAAACGGGCATTTTTCAGGAAGAATTCAATCGTTCTATAAATGCGTTCCTGAAAATTGCCAGAAACTTTTTTTGTTTTTCCTTCTCACAAATACAAGTTGCTGTTATGAAACGATATGTTTGCCATTGTTCCCTTCTGTCTGCCTTTTAAATGAGTGGAACAAAAAAGTAACAGAAAAGCTGAAACATTCTAAAAATGAAAGTAGGAGTGACAACGTGGGGCATTCATCATTGTTCTTAAAGGAAAACATGGGTGATATGAGATTTACAGACATGCCAACTACTTACATTCACAAGCACTTTTTAGATGCTTTTAAAGAGGAAGTAAAGGCGATTTTTTTTTTTTCCCTACAAAAACCCTGCAAGAGAAATGACTTACTTGAGATTGAGGCCCCCGAAGGGCTTCTCGTTCCCCTTCTCCTCCGCCGCTGCCATGTCCCCTCCATGATTCTTCTGGGTATCGCCGCTCCGGCGCTGTGATTGGCCGGAGCAGCAATGACGTCACGCGTGCGTAACCGGCGCAATCCCGCAAATGCGCGCGGGAGCAGAATAATCCTGGCATGATCCCAATCATGATGCCTGGACGCTCAGTGCGCCTGCGCCGTTGTCTACATCGGTGCAGTGTTTTCTGAAAATATCCAGGGATGGACTGGCCATTGGGACTACAGGGAGTTTCCCGGTGGGCCGATGGATCAGTGGGCCGGCTTCAGTGGCAGTGGACCGCTGCCCCCTCCGCTCCTCTGTCTCTACCTCCCCACAGCGTTCACCTGGGGGGAACAAAGAAGCAGGGGGACGACAGAGGAGCAGGGGGGAGGGGACAGCTGACTCAACAGCTATGGCCTCTGAGTTTCTCACTTCTGCCTAATCTTGTCCCATAAGGGGGGGCATCAAACCGATTGTTTGCCCTGGGTGAAATAATGTCTAGCTTCCCCACTGGTACTGCCTATAAGAGTACCAGTACCAGCCGTTCTACTCTAATAAAGTAGTGGCTAGTGAAGGGGGAGAGGGGGCTTGGGTGGTTGGTGGGTGTGGGAGTTGTCCGGCCGCCGTGGGAGAGATCTGTCAAAGTGGGCCAGTCTGGATGAAGTCCAGGGCCAAATTCTTGTCCCAGTCCAGCCCTAAAAATATCTGTGTAGGTTAAGAAGCCATTTCTTGCACCTATAGGTAAACCTTAATCTAGGCTTACCTGTAGGTGCAAGTTGTCAGAGTGGGTTTACAACCACTTTAAGTGACACATACTGTACTGTATCAGGTAATAAATGAGCCTCTGAGTGAGGTATAGGCTTCCCTTCCATGGTAAAAAAAGGTTGGAATAGACGTCAGTCTGGTTTTAGGCACTGACCCTTTGGAAAGCACTAATCCTTAATTTGTCGTCATACATCTATATAAAAAAAATAAAATAAAATTGGTACATGCAGAATGGAAGTCTGGTACATTCAGATCAGAAACCTTCTGTAGGCCCCTTTCACACTTGTGCGACTTGTCCTGCGATTTGGGACTGCAAAGTCGCATGACAAATCGTTCCCCATGATTTCCAATGATAACCATTCATATATGTACGACTTCGAAGTAGTCCCTGTACTACTTTGGTCCGACTTTGATGAAAGTTGAGGTCCATAGATCTAAAATTTACACAGGTATTCCCTGAAATTGTGTCAAAATTGCGCCACTTTGAAGTCGCGGTAGTGTGAAAGGGGCCTTATCCCCGGTTCACATTGGAGCGATCTGACATGCAATTTGACATGTCAAATCGGCGGCAGTGGCATCGTCCTAATCGGTGCGATGGCTCACCGATTTTCATAAAGTAGTTTCTGTCTTACGGAAATCGGGACTGACATGCGAGAATGAAATGGTGCGAGTTCAGCTGAACTAACAACAAATCTTCTGTGGATGTCGGCTGCCTTAAATCCCTCTGTCTCTTCATGTAATCCCAGACAGACTCCATGATGTCGAGGTCGGGGCTTCTTAACCGGTTCCGGACCGCCGCCTGTACATATACGTCGGCAGAATGGCACGTACAGGCACATTGGCGTACCTGTACGTCCCTGCCTAGACGCCGGTCGGGGGTCCGATTGGACCCCCCCCCGGTACATGCGGCGGTTCGGTAGGCTCCAGAAGCGATCCGTGATGAGGGGGCGGCTGTCCGTTTTCAGCTCCCCCTCTGCGATCGCTCTGAGCCAATGACTGAACTCCCCCCTCCTCTTCCTGTGTTTAGTGTAAACACAGGAAGAGGGAAGTGTGTGTTCTCTCCTCGTGGTGGTCATATCGACCACCGCTGCGGAGAGAAGACATCACAATCGTAAGTTGCACCTAACAGCACACTGACACCTGTACATTAGGCACATTTAACCCCCTTTTAACCCCTTCAGTCACCGCCGATCGCCCCCCCCCAGTCTCCTGTAACATTGACACTGATTGCAGGGATCATTTATTTTCTGATTTCTGCATTTAGTGTCAGTGTTACAGAAAAAAGTGTCAGGGCAGTTAGTTTTAGCCCCCTTTAGGTCCAGGGTAGCCCCCTACCCCCCCCTAATAAAGGTTTAACCCCTTGATCACCGCCCTAGTTAACCCTTTCACCCCCTATTGCCAGTGTCACTAAGCGATCGATTTTCTGATCGCTGTATTAGTGTCACTGTTGCCGCTAGGCAGTTAGTTTTTTTTGAGGTTCGCCGCCAGGTTCTATAGCGTTAGGTACCCCCAATAAATAAAGTTTTTAACCCCTGATTGCCCCCTAGTTAACCCTTTCACCCCCTATTGCCAGTGTCACTAAGCGATCGATTTTCTGATCGCTGTATTAGTGTCACTGTTGCCGCTAGGCAGTTAGCTTTTTTTGAGGTTCCCCGCCAAGTTCTATAGCGTTAGGTACCCCCAATAAATAAAGTTTTTAACCCCTGATTGCCCCCTAGTTAACCCTTTCACCCCCTATTGCCAGTGTCACTAAGCGATCGATTTTCTGATCGCTCTATTAGTGTCACTGTTGCCGCTAGGCAGTTAGCTTTTTTTGAGGTTCCCCGCCAAGTTCTATAGCGTTAGGTACCCCCATAAATAAAGTTTTTAACCCCTGATTGCCCCCTAGTTAACCCTTTCACCAGTGATCACCGTATAAGTGTTACGGTTGACGCTGGTTAGTTTGCTGTTTATAGCATCAGGGCACCCGCCGTATATAACCCAATAAAGGTTTAACCCCCTGATCGCCCGGCGGGTGATATAAATTAAATTTTAGCGTCAGTCAGGGTCTGCGTCGCCCCAGGCAGTGTTAGGTTAGTGCCAGTACCGCTTACACCCACAAAGCATACACCCCCCTTAGTGGTATAGTATCTGAACGGATCGATACCTGATCTGATCAGATCTATACTAGCGTACCCAGCAGTTTAGGGTACCCAAAAACGCATTGTTAGCGGAATCAGCCCAGATACCCGCTAGCACCTGCGTTTTCCCCCTCTGCCCAACCCACCCAAGTGCAGTATCGATCGATCACTGTCACTTCAAAAACACAACACACAACTGCAGCGTTCGTAGAGACAGGCCTGATCCCTGCGATCGCTAACAGTTTTTTTTGGAAGCGTTTTCTACATTTTCCTTTCTATAGTCAGGTGCTTTTTTTACCTGTGAATCATCACCAGTGTACCACTAAATTTAAAACCCAAAATGGCAAAGCGAATGTACAGTGGTGAAGAGGCCGTCAGGATTCTGTGCATGTCAGATAGTGAAGAAGAGGAGGTCACGTATCTGACAGAATCTGGCTCAGAATACGATCCTGTTTACGACAGCGGCTCCATGTCAGATAGCTCGGACGACGGAGTAGTGGTCCCTGCTAAGGCCAGGCGTACCCGACCCCGTTCTGATGTTGTTGAGCAGCAAGAACCGCAGGACCCTTGTATGGAGCAGAGAGCCAGTACTAGCGCCGCCATTCCTTCTGGTGGATTGGCAAGCACCAGCGGCCTAGTACACCCTGGTCGTTCATCCAGCACTGCAGTATCACGTGGTGACGTAGCGAGTCCCATAAGTGCAGTTCAAGCTGGCGATGTGGCAAGCACAAGTAGTGTCCCGCTGCCACCAAGAAGAAGACAGAGACAGGCCCGTCGTGCCCATAGTGCCCTTCCTGCAGAATTCGCCTATCCTGATTGGGTCCCCACCACTTCTGCAGCACCCGTACTTCCCCCATTCACTGGCCAACCCGGTATTCAGGTGGATACAGCGAATTTTATGGCACTTGATTTTTATTCGCTGTTTTTCACGGAAGATCTCTTTAGATCTATTGTGGACCAGAGTAATTTATATGCTGGTACCTACATCGCCGCTAACCCCCAGTCTCTCCTTGCCAAAGAATGGAAACCTCTTGAGGTTTCCGAATTTAAAACCTTTCTGGGCCTTACCCTCAACATGGGCATACACCAATTTCCGGAGTTGCGGATGTATTGGTCCACACATCCCATCGACCATATGCCCGTGTTCTCTGCTCACATGGCCAGGAAACGATACGAGGCGATCCTGCGGTTTCTGCATTTCAGTGACAATGCACTTTGTCGTCCACGTGGAGACCCTGAATTTGACCGGCTCTACAAAATTCGGCCCCTCATAAATCATTTCAACGAACGTTTTGCAGCCTTGTTTAATCCCCAGCAGGTTGTTTGCGTTGACGAGTCCCTGATTAAATTTTCTGGCCGCTTGTCTTTCAAGCAGTACCTTCCCAACAAGCGTGCCAGATACGGGGTCAAGCTCTATAAGCTCTGTGACAGGGCAACAGGCTACACATGGAGCTTTAGGGTTTATGAGGGCAAAGATAGTGAGGTAGAGCCGGAAGGATGCCCAGATTACATGGGGAGCGCTGGCAAGATCGTGTGGGACTTGGTGTCACCCTTATTCGGAAAGGGGTACCACTTATACGTGGACAATTATTACAGCAGCGTGCCACTTTTTAGTCACCTGTTCGATCATCAGATTGGAGCATGTGGCACCGTGCGACCTAATCGCCGGGGCTTCCCCCAGAGGCTTGTAGATTCCCGTCTTAGCCTGGGGGCGAGAGCCTGCTTCAGAAGTAATAATTTGCTCGCTGTGAAGTGGCGGGACAATAAGAATGTTTTCGTTCTTACCACCCTTCATGCAGACACGACAGTACAAATTCGTACGGCGACTGGTGTTGTGGAGAAACCCCTCTGTATCCACGAATATAACCAAAACATGGGAGGGGTGGACCTCAACGACCAGTTGATGGCGCCGTATCATATTGTCCGTAAGACGAGACGCTGGTACAAAAAAGTGTCTCTACATTTATTTCAATTGGCTCTACTGAATGCTCACGTCTTATACAGAGCTTCAGGACAGAATGGATCCTTTCTTGCATTCCAGAAGGAGATCATCACAGAACTCCTGTATCCAGGCGGTACTGTACCTCACCATCCCCAACCAAATGCAGTAAGCCGACTGCATGAGAGGCATTTTTCGTATGCCCTCGAGAGTACCCCTACCCAACGAGCCCCCCAAAGAAAATGTCGTGTCTGTAGAAAGCGCGGATTTAGGCGTGACACCCGTTATTTTTGTCCCCGCTGTCCTGACAATCCTGGTCTTTGTATTGGGGAATGTTTTGAACGCTTCCACACACGAGTTAATTATTAGTGTAGGGCAAAACATTACACAGGCTAAGTACACTTACACAGGGTCTCCCAAGATGCCATCGCATTTTGAGAGACCCAAACCTGGAACCGAAAAGTTGAACAGTTACAAAAAAAAGTGTTAAAAAGGAAAAAATAAAAAACAAAAAAATAGTTGTCGTTTTATTGTTCTCTCCCTCTCTATTCTCTCTCTATTGTTCTGCTCTTTTTTACTGTATTCTATTCTGCAAAGTTTTATTGCTGTTGTGTTTTTTCATGCTTGCTTTTCAGGTATGTAATTTACTTTACTGTTTTCAGGTACGCCATTCAGCTGTTGCGCGGACTTATTTATCTTGACAGCAACAGCGTTTGCTCCCACGATATATAAAGCCGCGACTCCAGTGCTGTAGGAGGTGTTTTTACCACCACAGTTAAAAAAAAGAGCATATATGCCGAAGCATGGGGGCAGCAGGGGCGGAGGAGCGATTTTGCTCCTAATGCCGCGTACATACGGTTGACATTCCTACGGATGCTTTCCCGTGGAAAAGTCTGACCATGTGTACACGGCATAGAAAAGTCCGACCGTGTGTACGCGGCATAGAAAAGTCTGACCGTACGCGGCATAACTTTTTTGCGGGAGGATGTCCCCATGCTTCGGCATATATATATTTTAGGCACAGGTTGCGTTAAAAAATGTTTTATTTTTTACTATGTTTTTTTTATAGGTATTTGCTTTGCAGGTATGGTATGATCTTACTGTTATACTGGAATGTTACTTTGTTTTAATGTTAACCATCATTTGCTTAGCAGGTACGCCATTCAGTTGCAGTGCGGATTTATTTAGCGTGACAGCAACAGCGTTTGCTCCCACGATATATATAAAGCCGCGACTCCAATGCTGTATGAGGTGATTTCACCACCACAGTTCAAAAAAGAGCATATATGCCGAAGCATAGGGGCATTAGGGGCGGAGGAGCGATTTTGCTCCTAATGCCGCGTACATACGGTTGACATTCCTACGGAGGCTTTCCCGTGGAAAAGTCTGACCATGTGTACACGGCATAGAAAAGTCCGACCGTGTGTACGCGGCATAGAAAAGTCCGACCGTACGCGGCATAACTTTTTTGCGGGAGGATGCCCCCATGCTTCGGCATATATAAATGGTGCATGTATGCCCATCATTAGAAGTGGGTGGATGAAGGGAGGTATTCTAATGGTGGGCATACCCACCGATCAATCTTTTTTTCGTTCAGCCAACAGGCTGCATGGAAAAAAAAAGATTACAATACATGTCCAACAAGAACCATCAACGTACTGGTATGTTGCTGGACTTTGAATGGTTATACCAGAATGATGCCTGCGGGTTTAGGCATCATCTTGGTATCATTCTTTTCAGCCAGCGGTCGGCTTTCATGTAAAAGCAGTCCTAGCGGCTAATTAGCCTCTAGACTGCTTCTACATTCAGTGGGAGGGAATGTCCCCCCCCCGGATATAAACGGCGCCATTGAGAATATGGGAAAGCATTTTATCACACCGATCTTGGTGTGGTCAGATGCTTTGAGGGCAGAGGAAAGATCTAGGGTCTATTAGACCCCATTTAAAAAAAAAAAGGAGTACCTGTCACTAACTATTGCTATCATAAGGGATATTTACATTCCCTGAGATAACAATAAAAATGGTAAAAAAAAAAAAAATGGAAGGAACAGTTAACAAATAAAATAGAAAAAGCGAAATAAATATATTAAAAAAAAAAAAAAAAAAAAAAAGCATCCCTGTCCCCCCCTGCTCTTGCGCAAAGGCGAACGCAAGCGTCGGTCTGGAGTCATATGTAAACAGCAATTGCACCATGCATGTGAGGTATCACCGCGAAGGGCAGATCGAGGACAGTAATTTTAGCAGTAGACCTACTCTGTAAATCTAATGTGGTAACCTGTAAAGGCTTTTAAAGGCTTTTAAAAATGTATGTAGTTTGTCGCCACTGCGCATTTGTGCGCAATTTTAAAGTATGTCGTGTTTGGTATCCACGTACTCGGCCTAAGATCATAATTTTAATTTCATCAATAATTTGGGCAATATAGTGTGTTTTAGTGCTTTAAAATAAAAAAAAGTGTATTTTTTCCCCAAAAAATGCGTTTGAAAAAACGCTGCGCAAATACTGTGTGGAAATTTTTTTTGCAACACCCACCATTTTAATCTGTAGGGCCTTTGCTTTAAAAAAATATATAATGTTTGGGGGTTCAACTTAACTTTCTTGCAAAAAAATAATAGGTTTTTATGTAAACAAACAGTGTCAGAAAGGGCTTTTTCTTCAAGTGGTTAGAAGAGTGGGTGATGTGTGACATAAGCATTTTTTTCCCATTTTTCCCATTTTGGAAAGTAGACACCCCAAGCTATTTGCTGAGAGGCATCTCAAGTCCATGGAATATTTTAGATTTTGACCCAAGTTGCGGGATATATAAATATATATATATATATATATATATTTTTTTTTTGCGCAAAGTTGTCACTAAATGATATATTGCTCAAACATGCCATGGGCATATGTGGAATTACACCCCAAAATACATTCTGCTGCTTCTCCTGAGTACGGGGATACCACATGTGTGAGACTTTTTGGGAGCCTAGCCGCGTACGGGACCCCAAAAACCAATCACCGCCTTCAGGCTTTCTAAGGGTGTAAATTTTTGATTTCACTCCTCACTACCTATCACAGTTTTGAAGGCCATAAAATGTCAAAATAGCACAAAAAAAACCCAAATGACCCCATTTTGGAAAGAAGACACCCCAAGGAAACTGCTGAGAGGCATGCTGAGTCCATTGATTTTTTTTTTTTTGTCCAAAGTGATTGAATAATGACAAAAAAAAAAAAAAAAAAAAAAAATTTGTCACTAAATGATATATTGCTCACACATGCCACGGTTATATGTGGAGTTGCACCCTAAAATACATTCTGCTGCTTCTCCTGAGTACGGGGATACCACATGTTTGGGACTTTTTGGGAGCCTAGCCGCATACGGGACCCCGAAAACCAAGCACCGCCTTCAGCATTTCTAAGGGCGCAAATTTTTGATTTCACTCCTCACTACCTATCACAGTTTCGAAGGCCATAAAATGCCAAAATAGCACAAAACCCCCCCAAATGACCCCATTTTGGAAAGTAGACACCCCAAGCTATTTGCTGAGAGGCATGTTGAGTCCATGGAATATTTAATTTTTTTGCCCCAAGTGATTGAATCATGACCAAAAAAAATAAAAATAAAAAAATGTACAAAACATTGTCACTAAATGATATATTTCTCACACAT
This sequence comes from Rana temporaria, assembly GCF_905171775.1. Classification (NCBI taxonomy): domain Eukaryota; kingdom Metazoa; phylum Chordata; class Amphibia; order Anura; family Ranidae; genus Rana; species Rana temporaria. Next base: position 438,964,298 of record NC_053490.1, read on the forward strand.
GCCACGGTTATATGTGGAATTGCACCCCAAAATACATTCTGCTGCTTCTCCTGAGTACGGGGATACCACATGTGTGGGACTTTTTGGGAGCCTAGCCGCGTATGAGACCCCGAAAACCAAGCACCGCCTTCAGGATTTCTAAGGACATAAATTTTTGATTTCACTCACACAAATCTTGAAGGCAGTGCTTGGTTTTCGGGGCCCCGTACGCGGCTAGGCTCCCAAAAAGTCCCACACATGTGGTATCCCCGTACTCAGGAGAAGCAGCAGAATGTATTTTGGGGTGCAATTCCACATATAACCGTGGCATGTGTGAGAAATATATCATTTAGTGACAACGTTTTGTAATTTTTTTTTTTTGGTCATTATTCAGTGACTTGGGGCAAAAAAATTTAATATTCCATGGACTCAACATCCCTCTCAGCAAATAGCTTGGGGTGTCTACTTTCCAAAATGGGGTCATTTGGGGGGGTTTTGTGCTGTTTTGGCATTTTATGGCCTTCGAAACTGTGATAGGTAGTGAGGAGTGAAATCAAAAATGTATGCCCTTAGAAATCTTGAAGGCGGTGCTTGGTTTTCGGGGTCCCGTACGCGGCTAGGCTCCCAAAAAGTCCCACACATGTGGTATCCCCGTACTCAGGAGAAGCAGCAGAATGTATTTTGGGGTGTAATTCCACATATGCCCATGGCATATGTGAGAAATATATCATTTAGTGACAACGTTTTGTTTAAAAAAAAAAATTATTTTTTTTGGTCATTATTCAATCACTTGGGGCCATAAAATTAAATATTCCATGGACTCAACATGCCTCTCAGCAAATAGCTTGGGGTGTCTTCTTTCCAAAATGGGGTCATTTGGGGGGGTTGTGTGACATCTTGGCATTTTATGGCCTTCAAAACTGTGATAGGTAGTGATAGGTAGTGAGGAGTGAAATCAAAAATGTATGCCCTTAGAAAACTTGAAGGCGGTGCTTTGTTTTCGGGGCCCCGTATGCGGCTAGGCTCACAAAAAGTCCCACACATGTGGTATCCCCGTACTCAGGAGAAGCAGCAGAATGTATTTTGGGGTGCAATTCCACATATAACTATGGCATGTGCGATAAATATATCATTTAGTGACAACTTTGTGCAAAAAAAAATCAGTTTGTCATATTCCCGCAACTTGTGTCAAAATATAAAATATTCCATGGACTCGACATGCCTCTCAGCAAATAGCTTGGGGTGTCTACTTTCCAAAATGGGGTCATTTGTTTATTTTTTTTGCTATTTTGGCATTTTATGGCCTTCGAAACCTTGATAGGTAGTGAGGAGTGAAATCAAAAATTTGTGCCCTTAGAAATGCTGAAGGCGTTGCTTGGTTTTGGGGCCCCGTATGCGGCTAGGCTCCCAAAAAGTCCCTCACATGTGGTATCCCCGTACTCAGGAGAAGCAGCAGAATGTATTTTGGGGTGCAATTCCACATATAACCATGGCATGTGTGAGCAATATATCATTTAGTGACAACTTTTTGTAAACATTTTTTTTTTTTTTTTTTTTCGTCATTATTCAATCACTTGGGACAAAAAAAAAAAATATTCAATGGACTCAACATGCCTCTCAGCAGTTTCCTTGGGGTGTCTACTTTCCAAAATGGGGTCATTTAGGGGGGTTTAGTACTGCCCTGCCATTTTAGCACCTCAAGAAATGAGATAGGCAGTCATAAAATAAAAGCTGTGTAAATTCCAGAAAACGTACCCTAGTTTGTAGACGCTATAACTTTTGCGAAAACCAATAAATATACGCTTATTGCGATTTTTTTTACTAAAGACATGTGGCTGAATACATTTTGGCCTAAATGTTTGACTAAAATTTAGTTTATTCGATATTTTTTACTTTTTGTTATAAGAAAAATCATTTTTTTTCAAAATTTACGGTCTTTTTGCGTTTATATCGCACAAAATAAAAATCGCACAGGCAATCAAATACCATCAAAAGAAAGCTCTATTTGTGGGAAGAAAAGGACGCAAGTTTCGTTTCGTTACAACATTGCATGACCGCGCAATTACCAGTTAAAGCAGCGCATTGCCAAATTGTAAAAACACCTTGGGTCTTTGGACAGCGTATTGGTCCGGGGCTTAAGTGGTTAACACTGAAGATAGTTCTTGATGACATTGGCTGTATATTTGGGGTTGCTGCCCAGCTGCAGAACAATTTTGGGGCCAATTACTTGCGTCCCTGATTTTTATGGCATGATGGACAGTGACCCAAAGCGTACCGTACCTCCAAATCAACAAAAGAATTGCTACACCAGAAGAATAAAGTGTCTTTATAGAATGGCCCAGCCGGAGCCTGGGCCTGAATCTGTTTGAAAATCTGTGGGGCAACCTAAGGAGGACTCTGCACAGGAGATTTCCTCACAATGTGAGGGATATGGAGCGTGTCTTTCAAGGACGAGTGGCCAAAGATTCCCAAGGCAAGATGTGCCTGAGACTCCTACACCAGGGGTGCCCAACCTTTTTAAGAGCGAGGACCACTTAAGCGACTTGGTAACCAGTCGCGGGCCACAATGAGCAGATGACAGGTCGGTGTCCACCCTGCTTATGCAAAGTGGACACAGCCCACTCTACTCTTTGGGCCCTCTCATCTGATCAAATGGAAGGGGATGGATCCACTTCTATTTTTTTAGCAGATCGGATTGGAGGTAGGCGGGTGTACACGGACACAAGTCTGTTTACATCTGCCGCTCCATAGAGGTGAATGGAGGGTCAGATTGGGTCAGACAGATCATGTTAAAGGGGCCTAAGGCTACTTTTACACTGATGGTATGCGGTCTACCCATACCGTGGATGCAGCGCAGCTGTACTTTGCAATAGATTTCTATTACCGTATTTATCAGGGTATTGCGCGCTCCGGCGTATAGCGCCCACCCCTAATTTTATTATATTATGTTATTACATTTTACTACTTACAGTTTTGGTGTCTTGCCCGGCGTCCATCGGCGGCCTCGTCCGGTCCGGCGTCCGTCTGCGGCCTCGGTGGTGTCCTCCCGGCTTCTCCCGCGCTGTCTTCATGGCGAATCCCCGCCTCCCGCGCTCAGTTTGAAGCCTCTGCCGACGTATACCGAGCGCAGTAGACTCGCGTATATTCGGCCAGGCTCGGCTTCTCACGCATAACGTCACAGAGCGTGACTACGAGTGAAGCCGAGCCTGGCCGAATGTACCCGAGTGTACTGCGCTCGGTATATTGCGGCGCATGCATTCAAACTAGGCGCGGGTATCGGCGTATATCGCGCACCCACGATTTTGCCTTGAGTTTCAGGGCAAAAAAGTGCATGATATACGCCGATAAATACTGTATATCCTGCTGGTGTGGTGCACTTTCTGAAAGTGCACCAAACACGCAGGTAAAACCAGAAGTCTATGGCTCAGTGCAGGTAAAGCCGCAGGTGCACTGCACTACACCTGCGGATCAGTTTGAAAGCAGCCCAGTAACCACTGCAGAACAGATATGTCCATATACACTGTGATATTTTTTTTTCTTCACAAAATATACAATACACTGTGATTTTAGTAATAAACTTGCTGTTCCAGGCAGAGTGCATTTGGTATCACTCCACCTATGACAGGAGCCGGTGCTATACAGGAAGCATTGGCTTATGCAGCTCTGCTCCACAGCTGCTTGCTTTCTCTACCGCTTGCTTCATTCACAACACTAATGCTCTGGCATGGCGGGTAGGCAACCTGCAATCTGGGCTTGCCAATCAGCCACCCCAGAGCAGAAGGTCGTGGGCCACATCAGAGGGCTCCGCGGGCCACATGTTGCCCCTGGGCCACTGGTTGGGCACCCCTGTCCACATTTAAACTGCAATACCTGCCAAATCATTTGCCATTTTGTTTATACAGTTTCCTAATCCAGCCATGCTGGTCAGACAGCTTGGTTATGACCTTCTTTAATGCAGTTAAAGCGATACAGCTCATTTATGGGTGTGGGAGTAGGTTTAAGATTGGATGGGATTAGACTGGACTGCCACTTGAATAAGGATAATCGCAAATAAGGTGGAAATTTGGACAAATACATCTAAAACATTGCAGTCACATTGAGGGAGAAAATAAAAGATGGGATAGTGATGGCAAATATCTGGCTCTCGTATCAATAATTAAGCATATCAATTCTGAAGTAAACTCTCAATTAATCTGTTTCGCTTGTTTTGTAACACAGGATCTGGAGCAGAAGCTGTTGGAGGCTCAGAGGAAAGAGCATGATCTTCAGAACCAGTTGTCTCATCTCACTGAGGAAAATCAGAAGCTCCTGGGTCAACTGACTGAGACCAAATCCCAGGGAGGTAGGAATGATTCTGCAACAACTGCCAAAATGCTGCAAATATTCTAACTAAAGCAAATCTTTCAGGCCTCGTACAGACGGGCAAACATGTACGATGAAAAACGGTCCGCCGGACCGTTTTCAGCGTACATGTCTGCCCGGAGATTTCTGTATGATGGCTGTACACACCATCATACAGAAATCCGCGCGTACTCGATACGCGGCGACGACGCAGCGACGTGCGCGGCCCTGGCAGTTCAATGCTTCCACGCATGCGTCGAAGTCATTCGACGCATGCGAGGGATGGCGGCCGCTCGGACATGTACGGTAGGTCTGTACAGACGACCGAACATGTCCGACGGACAGGATTCCAGCGGGCATGTTTCTAAACATGTTTAGAAATATTTGCCCGCTCGAAAAAGGCCCGGCGGGCAAATGTCCGCTGGAATCCTGTCCGCTCGGCTGTACAGACGACCGAACATGTATGCTGAAACTGGTCCGCGGACCAGTTTCAGCAGACATGTTCGGTCGTCTGTACGGGGCCTAAGACCTTCTGTGGAGTGTGTGTTTTTTTTTTTTAATAATAATAATAATAATAATAATAATAATAATAATTATTATTTTTGCAAGCTCAGCCTTTAGTGTGGATGGAGGAATCTCCACTGCTTCTATTGTATTTGAGCAACTGCAGCACCTGTGGAAGTGTTATTGAAATGTGTATGCCTTGTCACAGACAGGCCACGTGTTGCCATCCTAGTAAATCTGAGATGTTTAGGTAGTCGGAGATCTATTTTCAGTGCACCTTTGTGAATTCTGTAATGTAAAAAAGTAATGTTCTAATGGATTACATTTGTGTTAAGAATTTGCGGCAAGGGAGGAACGGGATCTGATGCTGAAGTTGAAAGTTGTGGTGGACAGGCAAAGAGACGAGATTCGGTCGCTCACACGTGAGAACCATCAGAGGAACAAAGACTCGGAGGCTGTAAGTTCGTTGCCCTAAGTCTCTATTTTTTAATTCTTATTATTAGTAGTAATAATAATTATTATCCAATTTTTTTTTTTTTTCATATTTATTACAAAGCTGGAGCAACAGCTTCCAGCATTAAATAAGCTTATCTGCTAAGCTGTGTCTAGTTCACACAATGCAAAGAGGCTTTCCCTGAGATATTTACATATATATACATACACATATACACACACAATGCATAGCCAACTGCCATCATGTTACCGGACATTGGTAACCTATTTACTATTATTTTGTGTTGGATCCAATTCGTATGCGATGGACATATTTATAATTACCGTCATTTTCTTAATTTTTTGCCAAGATGCTTAGTCATTCACTGTAAAGCAAGGATAATGGCGACGATCCCAGGGCCAGCTCCTTTAAAATAAGTCATCCGTTTTCTAACGGGTTCCCTTTTAATAACACAATTGCTTCATTACTCATTCATGAGTTCTGACCAAATCGCAAATGTCTTGGCTGAGTTTGTCAGCACTAAGCTGCTGAAGTGCAATTATCTATATATTGTTATGGTTTGTTAAACTGCACTGTCTTCTCTTTAATGTCTGTGAACAGTTAAGGCCAATACATCTTGGGGTGCTCGTAGCAATAACTGTGTTGTAAATAAGTGTACCTTGACCCAAAAGCAAAAATGTAATACATTGCAACTTACAGGCCTAAGGCCTCGTACACACGTCCGAGGAACTCGACGGGCAAAACTCATCGTTTTGCTCATCGAGTTCTGTGTGAAGCCGCAGAGGTTCTCGGCGAGCCAACTTTCCTCCATTGAACATCGAGGAAATAGAGAACATGTTCTCTATTTGGCTCGACGAGGAACTCGTCAACTTCCTCAGCCGCCGAAAGTGTACACGCCGGGTTTCTCAGCAGAATTCAGCTCCGATCGAGTTTCTGGCTGAATTCTGCCGAGAAACTCGGTCGTGTGTACGGGGCCATAGATGTAGTGGCTGCATTAATCTTCTTTTTTTTTTTTTTTGGGGCTTTTTCCCCATTTTGTTTTCATCTGGTGATCCTGACAGTGTTCCCCCCCCCCCCAACTTTCTTTAACAAACCAAGCTGTGAAGCAAAAGTGTCAAAGGGTTGAGACAAACCATCAGTGGCCATATTTTATTCATGTAAAACCTTTATCCGAAAAGGGACAATAACTGTTGCTTTAACTGCTTATAAAGTGTTAGCTGGAGTTTAGCTTTAATTTCCATATAAATCTGATTGACAATGCTGCTGTCCAAGGTTGTCTTTATCTCTTTTTATCTTGCGTCCTGTACCCTGCACGTCATAAATTGTGGCTACGTTTTGGTAGAAAATACCTTTTTTAAAAGACTCTTATGATGGTAAAAAGGACGATTTCTTTTTCTTGCATTGCTCTGTACCCGCAGAGCTGAGTAACGGCCACACCCCTCTGCACATGTGCACTTGCACACTTCTGCTGCAGAGAGGTGGAGGAGGTTTGTTTGACAACTCTGGGTCTTAAGCCTCGTACACGCGATCGAATTTTCCGCAGACAAAGCTGTGGACTTTTGTTCGAAGGTCGTTGGCCAAAAACTTGTCTTGCATACAAACGGCCCTCAATTGTCGACCAACAAACACAAGCGTACTTTTTTTTTTTTTAGCTCTTGAGCGCCACCCTTTGGGCACCTTCTGCATGTGTGTTTTTACTTGTGTACATACGCTTGGAAAATCCGACAACAGACCGTTGTCCGTGGAAAATTTTAAAGCCTGCCATCTAACTGTGGAAAATCCAACCACAATTGTCCGATGGAGCGTACAAACGGTCGGATTTTACACCAACAGCCTGTCATCGCACAATTCCCGTCGGAAAATCCGGTCGTGTGTACGAAGCTTAACTCTGCTGTTAAACGGCACAGTGATGGTCGCACTCCCTACACAACTGATGTAACAGGAAAGTGGAGGTAAGACTAGAAAAATGGAGGTTGATTGGTACAACATCTCTCAATTCATTTCGGCTTTTCATCAAATCTTAAAGCCTCGTACACACGATCAGTCCATCCGATGAGAACGGACCGATGGACTGTTCATCGGTTAACCGATGAAGCTGACTGATGGTCCTTCGCGCCTACACACCATCGGTTAAAAAACTGATCATGTCAGAACACGGTGATGTAAAACACAATGACATGCTGAAAAAAAATGAAGTTCAATGCTTCCAAGCATGCGTCGACTTGATTCTGAGCATGCGTGGATTTTTAACGGATGGTTGTGCCTACTAACGATCGGTTTTGACCTATCGGTTAGGAATCCATCCATCGGTTAAATTTAAAGCAAGTTTGCATTTTTTTAACCGATGGTTAAATAACCTATGGGGCCCACACACGATCGGCTTTGACCGATGAAAACGGTCCTTCAGACCGTTGTCCTCAGTTTTACCGATCGTGTGTACGAGGCCTAAGTCTTCCTCCTTCGCTTTTTTTGTACAAAGGTAAGTTAAAAATACATAATTATTGGGTTAGACTGCAATCATATTCTGCAGTGCACCCTAAAATAAAAAAAATACGTATTTTTTAGGACCACTCACAATCTAATGTACCTATTCTTCATTTTAAGCCCATTGTAGCATTATAATATTGGTCTGTCAGAAGAAAACTTGTGCAGGACTTGACTAAAATTGGCAGCCTGTTCAGTATTACATAATTTAAAAACCAGTGCATAAGCCAGGCAAGCTAGTAACGGAGCCAGAGAAGGAAGGAGACTGTAAGAAAGTGCACTTGAGGAAGTTGGACTCGCTATCTGGACAATCCCGTGTGCGTGTGTAACTGCAAGTAGAAGGGAGGGGGTTTCTGTGGGAAGGCCATAAAAATCACCTTTGGAGGATACAGTGTCATAACAAGTCACATGCCAGACTGGTTTTCTTATCGCTTTCACTTTTTTTTGCGTACGAACAGAAATATTCTTCTTGCAAACATTAACGTCCTGTCTCAGGGTTTCATAAGGATAATGATTGTTTTTCCACCACAGGAATTCTTCCATGGCTGGACTGTTGGTCTCACTTCACATGACTAAAGATGATTTGATATGAGAAATCTCCATTCATTGTATACTATGTAAAACATCTGAGCAGGGTGTGTTATAAGGTCTAGGCAGAGACCAAAGAGACAAGGAAAACTATATTTCTGTGTCAAAGAATTCATTGTATAAGAGGCAATGGTGTAAAGGTTTCGATCTAGGCTTTTAACTTCTAATAACCCTTTTGCTGCTAGAGCATTTTTTTAAAGCAAACATGTTAAAACAAGCATTTTGGGGAGCTGCGGTGGCTCGACGCGATTGGCACTGCGCTGACAAGCCATTCACCTCTGCAGCTAGGGGTTCGGATCCCGGTCTCAGCTACATGTGAATTGAGTTTGGTGGTCTCAGCCCGGCTCCCGGTGGGTGTGCTATGCAAGGTAAGCTTGCGCTTAGTACGCCCACCCCCTCCCACAAAAACCACCACACTTGCACGCACTCGAAATTGGGTTAACATGCACGCACTTTGACCACGCGGTCTCTAAAAAGAGAGGCAAAGGACTAACGGGGCTGGTTGAGTGGGCTAGATCCTCTCACTCCCTTATAGGGAGTCCCTCTGCCCCGTTGGGCTTCAAAGCGGAGCAGGTAGGGCGGGCTGTGTGGGAGGACCCCCTCACACACCCACCATTGCCACCCAGGGCATGGAGAAAGGTGGCAAATTGCCTCTGGGGGAGGCCTGCCTACTCCCAACTCCTGCAGTCCGGCTCCTCTCTCGAGTACACGCACAAAATACACTTTAAAAGAAAAAAAAACAAGCATTTTAGACTTGACAATTATATAAATTACTTAAAACCTTATAACCTGTAGAATAAACTAAAACTAGGTGTGTGTGTGTGTGTGTGTGTGTGTGTGTGTGTGTGTTTTATCTTATATACAGGCACGCACGCACACACAAACATACTTCCGAGAATCGTACGAAAAATGCTGCTTTCGAAACGATCGTACGATGATCGGATCGTTAGTACAGAGCTTCCGAGAGCCGATCAGGACAGTTCATCCGATTTTTATTCTATCATGCACGGAATTTTTTTTCGTACGATGCCAGATCGTACGATTTTCGTTTAATCAGCACAGCTGTCGTTCGAAAATACAATACAAATGCATTACAACACATGACATCACTTCTGATTTTTTATTCTGCCGTACGAGAATTTTCGTGACTTTAGTAAACCCATCAGATTCGACGTGAGATTAGCATACAAAAAAACGGAGATCATTCGTCCGATAATCGGATCGTGTGTACCGGGCATAAGGGAGGGTTAGCCCGTCAGAGATTATATATATATATATATATATATATATATATATATATATATATATATATATATATATATATATATATATATATATATATATATATATATAGCCATAGATTCCTATTCATTTTTGTGTTTATACCGCCAAAACGGAAATGGGGGGGGGGGGGGGGAGATTCCAATTTTAAAAAATTTATGTTGAGTGATGTTGGCACAAGAATTTTTATTAGCCTTGTTTGCACTGTATTTCTGTGTCGTAATTTCTAAGTTAAACAAGGAAATCAAGGTCAAATAATGGCAAGGAGGAATTCAGCATTTCACAAGAGGGCTGAAGGCCCTAGATATGGTTGGCAAAATGTATTTAGATATCAATCGTGTGTGTGTGTGTGTGTGTGTGTGTGTGTGTGTAAAGGGGGGGGGATAGAGAGTGATTAAAAATGGCAATGGTGGGGGGGAAAGAAAACCACACTTGCCCAATGCCTGCCCATCCAAGCTACTGGGATGAAAAAAAAAACTGATGGTGCCGCAATGGCAAAAAGAGAGATGGAGGTGAGGGATGAGAGATGAAGATTGCTAAGAGACATGCATAGGAGGGTAAGAAGGCTAGGGAGGTAGGAGGAATAGGGAGATGGTGAGGACCTGGCCAGCTCCTATATCGAGCAACTTGATCGCCCTCTTGTCTTTGATGGATAACAAGATCTTGGTAGTAATTTTTTTTTCAATAAAATAGTACATACATACAGCAAAAGCATAAATGACAGAGTTGCAGTACAAACAAAACAGCAGAGATATAATCAGATCTGTAAAGGCTGTGCTTGTAAACATGGTACGGGCCTTGATGACCTAGACCAGTCTACCCCCAACTGGGTTCTAACTGTAGGACTGGAAGGACATCACGATAAGTAATGGTACAGCCTGTACTATAGAAAGAGTAAAAATAAATAAATAAAGATAAAAATAAAAGTAAAATAAATACCAACAAAATATCCACTATAAACTAATAAAATATTCATTGCTCTACACCTGCATACTGCTTAATACTAAGCATAAATGTTTTCAAAAACTCAAGTAGAAATTAAATATTGCAATCTTTTAAATAGGCGGAGGCTCTATGATGTGTTAGCCATGTTTTCCATTTTTTCCTAAAAGAGGGGATTGTGTGGTTTTTATAAGCTAGCATCAGCTCGAATTGAGCTTGGGTATTCACTCTATTTATAACCGTGGAAATATTAGGTGCTTCTGTGGATTTCCATAGTTTAGTAACAGTTAGTCTCGAGGCTATCAAGATATGGGTCACGACAGTTCTATAAATGGTAGGGTATATCTCCAGGTCAATGCCCAGTAAAGCTGAGGCAGGTGTAAGCGTAAGCAGGTTGCCTGTGAAATCTGCTATGAAGGATGATATTGAGTTCCAAAAGCTTCTCAGTGATTTGCAACTCCAAAGAGTGTGTAGGAGGTTTCCAGTTTGTTCTTTGCACCTCCAACAAATGTCGGACATTGTAGGGTAGATTTTAGATAGCATGTAGGGAGTTAGATACCATCTATTGGTAATTTTTTGGGCGTTATCCCAATGTTCGATGCATGAAGATGCATTTTTAATTGTCTGGAATGATTTTTTCCATTGATCCCAGGAAAAGGATACGTCTAGGTTTTTTTCCCATTTTATCATATGAGTGTTTTTTTCAACTGGCTGGGATGAAAGTATGTTATAGAAGTATGAAATACCTTTTTTAACGTAATCCCTTTGTTGGGATAAATAATCCCAGATTAACGATGGTATCTCTATCGTATTTTCCGGGTTAAAATCCCTCAGACGCTTACACCTTCCCAGCTTGCACAAAGTGACATTTTTATAATTCAGGGGGAGGTTAACGTAAAGATAATATCCCTGTTTGATCCAATCGTCTACTGACATACGGATTTTGCAGTAGTTAATAATTTCTGTAGGGAGGTATAATTTAGATTTATTTCCTAAATGTCTAGATTTAGAAAGTATGTGTTTCCATGCAAATAGTGTGGCCTTTATACTTAATAGATTGGGATTGACTACTTTTGGGAGTACAATATTAGCTAATGCTAGGGTGTATAAATCGGAGGCCTTGGTAGAATCTTGTTCTATGTTCAACCATAGTTTATCTTTCTGGGGGGAGAACCAATATTTCATTTGATCTAGTATTGCTGCATAATAGTAATTCCTGATGTCAGGTAAGTTCATACCACCATGAGCCGTAATGGAGGTAAGAATGGAAAAGGCTACCCTTGGTTTTTTTTTATTCCAAATAAACTGTCTCAGTTTAATGTTTAGTTGCTTGAAGAATTTAGCCGGAATTGGGATAGGAAGGCATCTAAAGTAATATATGATCTTTGGTAATGTTTGCATTTTGAATGCAGCTATTTTCCCGACCCATGATAATTGAATTTTCTGCATTTTCGATAGGTCGCCACTAATTTGTTCTATGAGGGGGGGGAAGTTAACATCATACATTTTGGCTGGCAGTGGTGCAAGTCGAATTCCTAAGTACTCTACCGAGTTGTTATTCCATATGAATCCAAACTTTGATTTAAGGCTGACTGTTAATGGAGTAGGGATATTTATGGGTAATATGTAACATTTATTTATGTTGATTTTGTAGTATGAGACTTCCTTAAATTTTTCTAGTGCATTAATTACTGAAGGTAAGGATAATTCAGGATCGGCCAGAGTCAGTATAATGTCATCAGCGAAAAGGCCCAACTTGTGTTCATCCTGACCAATCGCAATGCCTTTGATATCTGGGGAAGAGCGAATATATTCCGCTAGGGGTTCTATTGCAAGGGAAAAAATCAGTGGGGATAAAGGGCACCCTTGTCTGGTCCCGTTGGTTAGTGTGAAAGTTCTAGAAAGCATACCTGAGGAAAAAACTTTAGCAGTGGGATGAGTATATAATGCCATAATAGCAGAGTGTATAAATCCTTTAAGGCCAAATTTAGATAAAGTGTGTGAAATATATCCCCAGTGCATTCTGTCGAATGCTTTTTCTGCATCAATTGTTAAAAGTAGGGCGGGCATTCGATCATTATGTATTCTGTTAATAATATTCAGCATTCTTCTAGTGCTATCGGGAGCTTGTCTACCTTTAACGAATCCTACTTGATCGGGTCTAATTAATGAGGGGGTGATGTCAACTAATCTATTTGCTAGGACTTTCGCATAAACTTTAAGATCGGAATTTAGTAAAGATATGGGTCTATAATTCAAGGGAGAGTCAGGATCTTTGTCAGGTTTTGGAAGTGTTATTATTACAGCTTCTAGAAGTTCATTTGGGAAAGTTTTTGAATTTGCTGCTTGATTGAAAAGTCTGGATAAATATGGGGCTAAAATATCCTTAAAAACCGAGTAATATTCACCTGACAGTCCATCAGCACCTGGAGATTTATTTTTGGGAAGATCATTTATGACTTTCAAAATTTCTTCATTGGAGATTGGTTTATTGAGATTTTCTAAGGATATTGGGTCGATGGAGGGTAAATTAACAGTATCCAAAAAAGTTTCTATTTTATTAGTATTAGGTTGGGGGGTATTAATATCTTCTTTAAGATTGTATAATTCTTCATAGTACTGTGAAAATGCATCTACAATTTCTTGGGGATTGAACATTACTTTTCCTGATTTGTGGTGGGCTAATTTAATAATTTTATTTTTTTGTCTACGCTGGCGTAATTGGGAAGCTAATAGTTTACCCGCTCTGTTACCTTCTGAATAATATTTTAAATTAAGTTTCTTAAAGTACTTCTCATGGTCAGTTATCAGGATAGATTTGAGTTCCATTCTTAGAGTGGAAAGATGACGTTCCAAATTAATATCTAGAGGATTTTTTTTATGTAACTCTTCTTGACTTGCAATCTCTTTTTTAGTAGTGAGTTTATTTTGATATTTCTATTTTTTTTCTCCCTGGCAGTTAATTGTATCAGGAGGCCCCTAACGTAGGCCTTGTGGGAACACCATAAAGTAGCATCATTAACACTACTATTGTCATTCATAACAAAAAATTCTTCAATAGATTCCTTCATCACAGACTGATGTTTCCCCTGTGCAAGAATAAATGTATTATTCCTCCATAAGTAATTGTTGGGGCAGATTTGATTAGAATCAATTTCTATCATAATAGGAGCGTGGTCTGACCACGTTAGATTATGAATTTTTGCGTCCACTATTTTCGGTAGGAGATTTTTGTCTGTGATGAAGTAATCCAATCTAGAGTATGACTTGTGAACATTAGAAAAAAATGTAAAATCTTTCTCTGTAGTGTGTAAGCATCTCCATGGATCATACAAATCTTCTTTCAAGAAAATATCAGCTAAACCTTTCCTAGGAGTCTTTCTTTTTCTTGAAGTGTCCATATCCGGGTCTAGGGGTGCATTAAAGTCTCCACAAATAATAAGACAACCCTTCTGAATCTTCCTTGCCATCTTGATCACTTTCTGGATAAACTGGTGGGGATTCTTATTTGGAGCATAAATGTTGACAACAGTATACGTTGAGTTATCGATAGAGGCTACTAAAATAATATATCTTCCATGGTCATCCGTCTTAAGGTCTAATTGCTGAAAGGAAACCGTATCCTTTACAGCCGTAATCACCCCTCTTTTCTTTTTCTTGTGGTTGGAAACAAAAATATGTGGAAATTTGTGATGTTGAAATTTAGGAGACTTATCCTTGGCGAAATGAGATTCTTGGATACAGAGGATGTCGCTGCCAAATTTGATGGCGTCGGCCCATAGAGCTCTCCTCTTGTATGGGCTATTGAGGCCCTTCACATTCATTGACAAGAGTTTAAGGGTCATTGCTGATAAGAGGATAATTGCTGATATGCAAGATCATTTTTGTAGACAAGTTGCATGTTAAAATGTGGAAAAAGCAGAGTGCAGATGCAGTAATACTTTATTTCCAGTAGGTGGAGGTGTTGTATCAGGTAAAGCAGCATGGTGCAGATACTATAGTGGAAGGCAAACAACAAAAACAAAACAAAAATCAGAAAAAATAGGAGGAGTTGTGGAACAACTCCTGTGTACAATAACATGTACTTTTAAGTAGGAGGTTATAGGGAATAACTCAAACAAGTTCCCTTAAACGTCCTCCCCTGAGCCATCAGGTAATTCCCGAATGAAATATTGAAGGCAAACGTTAGAAAACCGGTAGAACCAAATTAATGGTGGACTAAGTTATCTTTTTTCTTCCAGTCTTGTGGTATTGGTCCAGGAGCGCTGACATCCATTTTATCAGTCTCTTGATTGGGGATCAAACCCCAGGAGCGAAGAAGTTTTAGACCCTGATCCAAACTTTTAATTGCGTAGGAGGATCCTTTGTAATCTATAAGCAATTTTGTGGGGAACCCCCATTTATAGATCATTCCATGGTTGCGGAATATTTTTGTGATTGAATTCATGTTCTTGCGAGCTAGAATTGTCGCTTGGGAGAGGTCTGAGAAAAGGATTATCCCAGCGTAAGGGTCAGGTAGTGGTGAATGGCGTCTAGCGTATTGCATGAGCTGATCCTTTACCTCAAAAAAATGAATTCTAGCAATGACGTCTCGCGGTAACTTTTCAGCTATATGCTGTGGTTTAGGGAGCCTGTGAGCTCTATCAATCTCTAATTCTTGTTTTGAGACTGAAGGAATTAGGTCTGAAATCATGCTTTTAATAAAGCCTTTCAGCTCTGATGGTTTCACTGTTTCTGGTATTCCTCTGAATTTTATATTATTTCTTCTGCTCTGGTCCTCGATATTTCCAACCTTAATTCTAAGCTGTCTGACTTCTTCCTCCAGGTCAAAGTGAGAATCTATTAACTCGTTGTGCGCTGAGGTAAAATCGCACATCTTATTCTCAACATAGTCCACTCTGTCCCCCAGCGTGTCAATTTCTAGTTTGGACTTGTGCATATAGTTCAGCATGTCATGCTGTAAGGCACCCCTGAGGGACATAATCATTTCTTTTATAGTCGTGTCCAGTATGGGTTGACCTGCTGTCTGTATAGCATTAAGTTTGTCATCATAAGGATTACATTCTGGAATATAGGCAGTGTCAGGGTTAATGATGGAAAAGCTACCTTCTTTATCAGAAATCCTTCTCCTCTGCCTCACAGGGCTCAGAATGTCCTCCTGGTGCTCTGTGCTGCATTCAGCCTGTGAAGCACTATGTTTCTCCACAGCTATGTCAGAGCTGGCAGTATTGCTTTCATGAGGAGAGGGGCCGGCGCCATCTTGGATTCTCTGAGGTGAAGCAGGGCTACAGAACTCACTCAGCTTACGTAGCCCCTCTCTCGTTTTTCTTTTGGCCGCCATCCCTCTTTTGTTCCCGCTGTCCTCCGGAACAAAACGGTGTCACTCGGGGCTTAAAAGTCGCTATATAAGTAGCTCAGGGAAGTCTGTTATAGCAGAGCTCCCTCACACTGCGTCCATACACTCCTGTGGCTGGACACGCCCCGAGATCTTGGTAGTAATTTAGTCAAGGAGAGCATACTTTGAGGAATTTCATAATACATGTAATTTCAATATAGAGGTGAGCTTCTTGTGGACCATAATGCCCATTGACCACTGTTTCACTTTCATGAAATTCATTGCTATAGTTTGGTGAGTGGCTAGGAAAATAAAGGAGATCAATTTCCTGTTAACTCGTAAGGTTAGAAATGGGCCTATGAAGCAATGCCTCCCAGGGGTTGCAAAGTAAATCGGCATTGGGGACAGAACAAATTAAGTTGTATACCCATATCCAAGCTGTTGAGCCTATGGACACTGCCGTCAGATGTGGTGGGTGATGCCCTAGGTATTACATCCATGAAAGCATAAAGGCGAAGCTAAAGGTGTGAATTTAGCTACATGTTCTAGGGTCATACACCATCTAAACATGCTTTATGGGCATTTGACTGTGCTAGTATGCTTGTGGCAGCAGCAGGCAACCAGATTGTTCCATCCAGGTCACGCCCCCCCCAGTTGAGCACATTTTAGGGTCTTGTGGGGAGGAGAATAGGGCTGAGTATAAAAGGGAGATCATGCTACAAGGCCTTTTTTTTTTGAGTTTTAACAAAGCCTTTGCCCAGGAGTGTGTATACCGATTGAGATTTGGCAATATTGCACGATGGCTGTTCTTTGTTTCATTTGAGCGCCATTTATACAAGAAGTGCCATTCCTTTTGAGCGAGCTGTTTCCTCTATATGTGGAATTATCCAAGCTGTTTTGATACCAAATTTTGGATGTAGTTCTTCGTCTGGAACCTGGATGCTTTTACAGATCCATCAGCAGGATTCCTTATCTGACTATCTGATGAGCCTTGTTTGACCCTTGGGTCATTGTTGGAGGTGAGCGGCCAATTCATAAATTTAACAGTCTGTTTTGATTGATGATTTATCTGTTTTTTCTTCTATCAAGTTATCTCTATGAGCTTTTTGCCTTTATATGAACTAACTTCTACCATTGGGCTTTAGTTGGACTTTATTTACATTTATTTATTTATTTATATGTTTGGATACTCATCATATTTTTTCTTTGAGTATATTACTTTATGGCACATTATTGAATAAGCACCCCATTCCCATCTTTTTCATTTACCAGTTGATGGATACTAGTCCATTAGCATCTAATTTTGGGACATTTCCCCCCTCCCAGATATAGAGACGAGTGCCTGTCATTTTATTTATACATTTTTTAGTGTTAACTAAACTTTTTCTATCAAAAGGTGGCTGACAAGTCCGCATATGTATTCGCTTTGGGAATGTTCTCTTTAATGCCCTCTCCTACCCTCTAACCCAGCAGATCAGGCAAACATTTTAAGCAATCGGGTGGCTATACAGAGTCCTAAATCACTTCTACATTATAGGAGCTTTCTGTAATATTTTAACATGACCCCTTTTTTTTTCAAGGCCATGATGTGTGGGGCATGTCACTGGCAACAAAAGGTTTAAAATGCATTACTATGCAATCTGAGAAAAGAAAAGGGAATTGTTGGCTTTTTTTATATGTAGTCTTTCCAAGAAAAGTCTTAGGCCTCGTACACACGACCGAACATGTCCTCTGAAACTGGTCTGCGGACCAGTTTCCGCGGACATGTTCGGTCGTCTGTACGGCCGACCAGACCGGTTTCCAGCGGACATTTGTCCAGCCGACCGTTTTCCGGCGGCCAAAAATTTCTTGGCATGCTATGAAACTTGTCGGCTGGAACGATGTCCGCCGGTCAGTATGACCGATCGGACATGTCCGCTGGCCCGAGAACCCGCGCATTACGTCGAAGTGATTCGACGCATGCGTGGAAGCATTTAACTTCCGGGTTCGCGCACGTCGCCGCGTCATCGTCGTCGTCACATCGCCGCGTATTCTGTCCGCGCGGATTTTGGTTTGATGGTGTGTACAACCATCAGACCAAAATCTCCGAGCGGACATGTCGGATGAAAATGGACCGTTTTCATCGGACAGATCCGGTCGTGTGTACGAGGCCTTAAAAGATAAAAAAAAGACCCTTTAATAAGAAACTATAATGCATTGGGGATTTTTTTTTCTTTATTTTTAATGTTCTATTACTTTTCATTATTAGATTCTGTATTATTTTGTAGCCTTAAAAAAATAAAAAAAATAAAAATGTGTACATATCTATACAGTAGTGTTTAGGCTTCAAGACCTGCTGGAGTATGACTCGGTGTGTGTGTGGTTGTTGTGTTTTCTCTTTCTCCTTCTTCCTTTTTAGAAGAGAGGGAAAAAAAAAAGGGAGAAAGAAAAACACCACAACCACACACACCACAAGTTGACGCCAAGTCATACTCCAGCAGGTCTTGAAGCCTATAGATATTTACACATGCCAGTTTTTTTTTTAAATGCTACATAAAAATGTAAAAACAATTAAAATAAATTGAATAATGAAAAGTAATAGAATCTAAAAAAAAAAGTATCCCATTAAAGGTTTTTATTTTTTTTCTTCTAAAGGTCAAACAACTCAGTCCAGAATCCATAAAGACTGTGTTTTATTTATACTGTATATTACATTATCCTCTAACAATGTATGTAAAACTGATAACTAGTGACTGTACCTGTTTGAAAGTAAAGTCACGCCTGTTGGGACATCGATTATGTGACCTCAGGGCCAACATCAGAGTTTTATTACAGTTTACATATGATTTTCAAGGTGATAGATGTTGAACATTGACTGCAACCATACTTCTGTAATACACACATGACAAATAATTATGGGAAAGTACCTTTTCCACAGCTGTGAAATTCCCTTTAACTGTCATGTCACGACGTGATTTTATGCCTCGCTTTGCATAATATGGACCAGTTATGTAGTTTTTTTTATTTGGTGTGTGTGTTTTTTTTTTTTGTCAGTTAAAAAAAACTAGGTACATTGCAAATGCTTTTTGTGCCACATGTTTAAATAAGAGGATAGCATATTTTAATAATGTCCCATTTTTCAGTTGTTAAGCGTGTCAAGTTAGATATTTTCTTCAGTTTTAGGTAACTATAGGCATATACAGTACATGATCTTCAGACAACCAACATTGGCTGGATTGGGTAACTGCAGGGCAGGACTTAGGGTGGTGGGGGCCCCTGGGCTTGAGTGTTGATGGGGTCCCCTGGAGCCGAGAATTGGGGGGGGATCGAAGATGTTGAGCGAGGGGGGCGCATTAAAGTTGTTGAGCAGGGGGGGGTAAATTGAAGTTGTTGAGTGGGGGGTGCGCATTAAAGTTGTTGAGTGGGGGGGGGGGGGTGCCTCGCACCTGTGCACGGAATGTGTCGGCTCTCTTCCCTTTAGCAGACATCCACACACTGCTCCGGTTCCTCCTGGGGGGGGGGGGGTTTGCAGTTGTTGAGCGGGGGAGGAGTGCCTCTCACCTGTGCCGCCAGCCGGGGCCACAGACTGTCATTAGCCCGGCTGTCGGCTTTCTTCCCTTCAACCCAGCGGGCTGAACATAAAAAAAATGGAGAGGTCGCCATACTAACTAAGCAATGCAACTAAGCAATGTT
The DNA here is from genome assembly GCF_905171775.1 of Rana temporaria. Classification (NCBI taxonomy): domain Eukaryota; kingdom Metazoa; phylum Chordata; class Amphibia; order Anura; family Ranidae; genus Rana; species Rana temporaria. Next base: position 438,983,878 of record NC_053490.1, read on the forward strand.
GGTGTGGCAATTGCCCACACTTTGCTATTGTGTTCTGATAGGGGGACTACCCTCCCGCCAGAACACTGATCAGAGCTGGCAGCCGAGTGAATTTGGTAAATTGATTGACATGGTTGTAATGTGTGTCATGTAGTGGTAGCAGTGCACATATTCTGTTGCCAGTGTTTTGACAGATTTTATACAATTTGGTTTTCTGTAGTCTCTGCAAAGTACAAAACTACATATGTATGTGTGGGTTTATTTTTATTTTTTTCTCACAGCTCCAGGAGCAGTTAAATCGTGTTATGAATGTGAACGAAGATCTCCGCCGTAAAGTGTCCGTTGTGAACTCCCAGCTGAAGAGCTCCCTGCAGAGGAAAACTGAACTGGAGGGCTTACTACAAGAAAAACAGAAAGAAGTAGACTCCCTGACCCGTAAACTGTTTATGTCCCAAGCCGTTCCCGATAAAAACATGGTATGTGCTGCTGGTATTTAAAGTTCAAGTTTTCCAGGCGTTTTCCAATGTTGGCACTGAAACGTGTACTTGGTAATCGGAAGAATAAATGTCGTCTGAGTCACCCTGTGGGTGGGTCTAGGGGGACTTTATGCAGGCTTTATTTTCATTTACAATTTTTATATATGGTACTCTACTTTTCAAATTGAAAGAAATTCAGACCTTGCTTGTGGGAATAGCATCCACCCAACTTTATGAACAGCAGATATATATATATATATATATATATATATATAACAAAATGTAGCAACATTTATACAGATTTATTTAATACAGCAAGCAGCCAATCAAAAACAATCTTTCAATGTTTTGAGTGCAGTGAACTGAACACAGATTGGTTGCTGTTAGGTTCATGCTATTCTTTTATAGGCTTCCAACAGTTTTTAGCGCTGAAGACTGCAAGGAACAAATATGAATTCTGCTTGAGCGCCCATGACCCCAGACTCTTGCCTTATGCCTCGTATACACGACCAGTTTTCCCGTCGGGAAAACTGCCATGACAGCTTTTGGCTGGAAAAACTGGCTGGGCCAGATCCACGTACCCGAGCGCATTGTTGCGTCCGGCGTAGCGTATCCATGATACACTACACGCCGTAACTTACAGCGTAAATTCCTGATCCTGAAAGAATTTGCGCCGTAAGTTACGGCGGCGTAGTGTAACTTTGGCGGCGTAAGGGCGCGCAATTCAAATAGATGTGATGGGGGCGTGTTTTATGTAAATACGTCTTGACCCGACGTAATTGACTTTTTTTGGAATGGCGCATGCGCCGTCCGTGGGGGTATCCCAGTGCGCATGCTCGAAATTAACCCGCAACAAGCCATGAGGTTACGACGTGAACGTCATTCTATGCAAAGCCCTATTCCCGAACGACTTATGCAAACGACGTAAACAATTCAAAATTCGACGCGGGAACAACGGCCATACTTAACATTGAGTACACCTCATATAGCAGGGGTAACTATACGCGGAAAAAAGCCTTACGGAAACGACGTATAAAAAAGCGCCGGACGTACGTTTTGTGGATTCGCGTATCTAGCTAATTTGCATACTCGACGCGGAATTCGACGGAAACGCCACCTAGCGGCCAGCGTAAATATTTACCTACGATCCGACGGCGTACTAAGACGTACGCCAGTCGTATCAAGCCGAGATTCATTGTGGATACAAAACAAAGATACGACTGGGCATTTTAAAAATTACGCGGCATATCCATAGATACGCCAGCGTAATTCGTTTGTGGATCTGGCCCGCTGTGTGTATGCTCCATGGCAGTTTTCCCAGCAGGAAAACCACTGGGAATCCTGGCAGGAAAAATTAGAACATGTCCCCCTTTTTTTTTTTCTGACGCGATTCCCGGCGGTCTTTTTCTCTGCAGTTTTCATATGGGAAACACTGTGGTCGACCATACACACGGCCGGGTTTCCCGACCAAAGCTCTCATGGCAGTTTTCCTGCCAGGAAAACCAGCGTGTAAAATATCATATAAATGAATATAACCATATATGTTGTATGTAAACAATTGAAACTCAAAAAGTAAATGTTCCAGAGATTTAAAAAATAGTTAAAAAAACTGAAAAGTTCTTGAATGAACTAAAATGTGCAACTTGAAAAAAAATCCTGTGTATGGAAAGTCTCTCGCACTTCTCCTGGTGCTATCAAACTTGATCTGGTGTGTAAACAAAAAATAAAGTTGGCATGCTTACCAGACTTGGTGGACTCCTATACTATTCACAAAGCACTTGCCTCCTAAGTTACGGCGGCGTAGCGTGAATGGGCCGGCGTAAGCGTGCCTAATTCAAATGAGGATGAGGGGGGCGTGTTTTTTATGTAAATTACATGTGACCCGACGTGATTGACGTTTTTTACGAACGGCGCATGCGCCGTCCGTGGACATATCCCAGTGTGCATTGCTCCAAAGTACGCCGCAAGGACGTATTGGTTTTCGACGTGAACGTAAATTACGTCCAGCCCTATTCACAGACGACTTGCGCAAACTAGGTAAAGTTTTCAAATTTCGACGTGGGAACGACGGCCATACTTAACATTGACTAGGCCAGCTATTTGTTCGACTAACTTTACGCCGGAAAAAGCCTTACGTAAACAACGTAAAAAAAATGCGCCGGGCGCACGTACGTTTCTGAATCGGCGTATCTAGTCATTTACATATTCTACGCCGAACACAACGGAAGCGCCACCAAGCGGCCATCGTAAATATGCACCCTAAGATACGACGGCGTAGGAGACTTACGCCGCTCATATCTTAGCCTAATTTAAGCGTATCTGGTTTCCAGAATACGCTTAAATTTAGGACGGCGTAGATTCAGAGTTACGACGGCGTATCTACTGATACGCTGGCGTAAAGCTATCTGAATCTAGCTATTAAACTTCTCCTCCAGCTCTGATTGAGGGGATTGTGTGCTCCAGAAATGCTTTGGCTGTCCTTGGAGGGAACCTGTCACATGCTTCTATCAGAGCTCTTTGTACTGCTTTGTTAAATAAGTCCGTGCAGCATTGTCTAACTGAATTGGCTGCAGTCCTCAATAAAAATCTGCTCATGAGCCTCTCAGTAGCAAGTGAATAAGAGGAGGAAAGGGGTGATGAAACGCACAGTGGGTCAACTTTTCATGCTCAAACCATGGTAAATACATTGCTGCAGAATGGCGCTAAGTGTCCCCATCTAACACTTGAAAGAAAAGGCATTGTGTATTTTATTTCTCATTGTGCTTTATGCCGCATACACACCATCACTTTATGTGATGAAAAAAAACGAAATTTTTTGTCAAGTAAAAAACTAAGTTTTTGAAACTTAATTGTCAAAAACGACGTTGCCTACACACCATCGTTTTTTTAAAAATGCTCTAGCAAAGCGAGGTTTCGTTCACCACTCTTTTCCATTGAAGCTCGCTTCATAACTAGCTTCTGAGCATGCGCGGGTATAAAAACGTTGTTTTAAACGTCGTTTTAGCTACACACGGTCAATTTTTGTGACACAAAAAACGACGTTTTGAAAAACGACACAAAAAATTGAAGCATGCTTCAATTTTTTATTTTTTTTGTCGTTTTTCACAAGACATAAAACAACGTTTTCCCCACACACAGTCATTTTAATTGACGTTTTTAAAAACTGTTTTTTTTCATCACATAAAGTGATGGTGTGTACGCGGCATTAGAAGTATTTGGGAATCCCTCATAAATTTTTGGAACTCATCCTCTCCAACCGGTTTTTCAACATTTTATTCATAAATCCACATCAGGATGATTGCGTGTGACTCATTATACAGTCATTTTAAGACCTACAGATGTAAACGGTCACAATCCTTTGGCGGTTTTATAATATGGGTGTTGTAAACATGATTCATATTGTCAATAGTTTAGATTGCCTTAGTGTTTAAATGGGTCACCAAAGAGAAATATGATGATGATCAAGTGCAGTTTATTGTCTTCTTCTAACAAGCTTCAGGATAGCCAACTCATGCAAAACCTTTATTTTGTCTTTCTGTATTGCTCTTTGATTTGTAACTCATGCACTGCAAGCTCGTGACTCTTATTATTATCCCTATTCAGAACACGGCTGACTGTAAGTCACAGGAAACTACTGTAAATGAGGAGCCTGCTTCAAGTCAGATGTGCTTCACCAAGGAAGATGTTAAGCAGATTGTCCAGGAGAGGAATGAGCTCAAAACGAACCTATTTCTGGTGAATGAAGAGTTAAAATACTATCAAAGGTGAATGTCAAATGCAGCCCTTTAACTACAATTTATACATTAACATTGCTGCTGCAGTCTATGCCAATTCATTAAAAAAAAAAATATTATTATTTTTTTTATTATTATTCATTTAATTTTTTTTTTTTTTATTATTATTCATTTAATTATTTTTGTCTCTTTTGCATAGGAATGAAGCTGAATTATTCAAATTGCTCAAATGTAAATGACACTGAGCCATTTTCTGATACAGTATATAGTGTATGAGTGGGGAATATTGGTTATATAATGACAATATTGTAACATGAAATGACACCTATGGGGATCAGAGAGGGCTGCGCATCCCGATTTAGATACTTGAACAAAAGAAGAACATTTTCACATGGGATTTTTAACCTCCCTGGCGGTATGATTCTGTCTTGAATTACGTACCAAAAGCGGTACAATTATTTTGCAAGGAAATTTGGCGTTTTATATTGTAGGCCTGTAATTTTTAGAAATAACTCACTTAAATCTGACCAAACAAGAATCTTGTAGGCATCCCGGGTATGATTTTTTTTTTAAAACAAAATTATAAATTATAATATAATAAATAATTATAACAAATAATAATATAATTATAAAAAATTATTCAATAATGTAATCAACTCAAAATCACTGAAATTTGCTCAGTTGCAGAATTGTCGCTGTCATTACTTTTATTTTTTTTATGACGAATTTCCCCACAAATCACTATCGCACATTTCTGCAAGTGATTATAATTTATTATCGCTGTTTTCTAGCTGATCTAAAACCATTTTTGACATAAAGGGACACTTTTGTACAATCTACAGTTTTTAGGCAGAAAGAACATTTTTTATTATATAAAAGTACATGTAGGGCACTGGGCAGACCACTAGGGACAAGGGGGGTGTGTATTTTTTACATACAGTACTGTAATCTATAAGATTACAGTATACTGTATGTAAAGTGTTTGTTTACTTTTTTGAATTTGGCGCCGTTCTCCGCTCCCGTGCGTCGTAACGTCGCAGGGAACGGAGATCGGCGGCACACGGGGACACTGTGAATCGAGCGAGGAGGTCCCGCTCGCTCACACAGCGGGGTGGCATCGCTGGATCCAGGGACAAGGTAAGTAACTTGCCTGTGGATCCAGCGAGAAGGTAAGCCGCGCCGCTGCACACTCTGCACGTCCAGCCCGAGCGTGACTCGGGGTTACCGATCCTATCATTGAAATCCAACCCTGAGTCACGCTCGGGTTTACCGCCAAGGGGGTTAAAGCGGGTGTTCACCCTAAAAATGTCTTGGTCTACCATGCCATTCGGGATACTAGCGTCAACTACAGTATGCCTTTATTTTTTTTTTGGCGCTGTACTTACAGTTTAATACTTTAGTTTCAGAATCCCGCGGGGAGTAGGCGTTCCTATGAAGAGGGGAACATGATTGACGGCCGGCTATGGCGCGTCACGCTTTCCGAAAATGCCCGAGATAGGACTCGGATCTATACGACGCCTGCGCAGTCAGCTCCTAGTCTGTGCGCAGGCGCCGTATAGCGCCGTGAAGAGCCGAGTCCTACTCCGGCTATTTTCGTGAAGCGCCATAGCCGGCCGTCAATCATGTTCCCCTCTTCATAGGAACGCCTTTCCCCGCGGGAGTCTGAAACGAAACTAAAGGATTAAACTGTAAGTACAGCGCAAAAAAAAAAAATAAAGGCATACTGTAGCTTACGCTAGTATGCTGGATGGCATGGTACAAAGTTGTTTTTAAGGGTGAACCTCCGCTTTTAAGTAGCAAAAATCAAATCATTTTTGGATAAAAAATATATTTTAATTTTATTTATAGAAAAATTGCAAATGCAACATATGGAAATATAAAAAATATCATGAATTCATATTTTTTAATATTTCCATATGTGACATTTGCAATTTTTCTATAAATAAAATCAATATATTTTTTATCCAAAATTGATTAATTTTTTTGCTGCTTTAATATAATAACAATATAAATGATGTTGGTATTGAAATACAGGAAGCTGATATTGCTGACTTTTTAAATGTGCGGGTTCTGATACTGCCAACTTTTTATTTATTTTTCAATTTTTTTTATTTTTTATGTTGCTTCTCTAATTGGCTGTGACTGACCTAGAACAAATATCTGCTTGTCTGGAGTCCAAGTCTCTGATGTGCACTTGCTTGTTCCATGTGTTTGACTGTGGATCTAAACTTAACTAGTGAAAACTGCAAGCAGGCAGCTATTTATTGAGACACCCATTGAGGGTTATCTACGAAAAAAGACAAATCCACTTTGCACTACAAGTGCAAAGTACACTTGAAATTGCACTAAAAGTGAACTTGGAAGTGCAGTCGCTATAAATCTGAGGGGTAGAGCTGAAATGAGGGGAAGCTCTGCTGATTTTATCCAATCGTGTGCAAGCTAAAATGCTGTTTTTTATTTTCCTTGCATGTTGCTATTTTATCTCTTCTCTAGTAATTTTTAATTTTTAATTTTTTTTTAAAGATATTTTTATTAGTTCTCTAGTAATTGTATTGAATGTACACTGCAACTAAACCACTCGGCCAACTCCCCTATATGCACTCACTTTTTTTTATTTTCCCCCTCTATTTTCTTCTCTTCTCCGCTATTGCGGTCCATATTATCCATTTTTTTTTTTTTTTTAAGCTGGCTCCCCTCCCAGTTCTCCCACATTTAATAGATGCAAGATAGTTCAATAGGACAATAAGACCAAGTTTCCTGGTTTCATTCACTTCAGCACAACCAAGAAAACACATCACTGACAATATGATAATCTTGTATGTTTTTTACTATGTGTGCTAAAGCATTGCTATGCCCTCTTTACTCTGATACCCCTAACTAACATTTTGTGGAACCAATTGCCTTCAGATGTTACCTAATTAGTAAATAGAGTCCATCTGTGTGTAACTTAATCTCAGTATAAATACAGCTGTTCTGTAAAGCCCTCAGAGGTTTGTTAGAGAACATTGGTGAACAAACCGCATCATGAAGGCCAAGGGACACACCAGACAGTTTAGGGATAAAGTTCTGGAGAAGTTTAAAGCAGGGTTAGCTTTAGGTTTTAAAAAAAAATAACATCTCCCGGCTCATTGTTTAACCACTTGCTTACTGGGCACATATACCCCCCTCCTGCCCAGGTGACATTTCAGCTTCCGGCACTGCGTCGCTTTAACTGACAATTGCGTGGTCGGGCAACGTTTTTTCCAAACAAAATTGACGTCCTTTTTTCCCCACAAATAGAGCTTTCTTTTGGTGGTATTTGATCACCTCTGCGGTTTTTTATTTTTTGCGCTATAAACAAAAAAAAGCGAACATTTTGAAAAAAATTGTTTTACTTTTTGCTATAATAAATATCCCAATTTTTTTTTTAAAAAATATATATATTTTCTCAATTTAGGCCGATACGTATTCTTCTACATATTTTTGGTAAAAAAATAAGCGACTGGTTTGCGCAAAAGTTATAGCGCCTACAAAATAGGGGACAGAATTATTATTTTTTATTTATTTTTTTACTAGTAATGGCGCCGATATGCGATTTTTTTATTGGAACTGCGACATTATGGCGGACACATCGGACACTTTTGACACATTTTTGGGACCATTCACATTTATACAGCGATCAGTGCTATAAATATGCACTGATTACTGTATAAATGTGACCGACAGGGAAGGGGTTAACACTAGGGGCCGAGGAAGGGGTTAAATGTGTACCCTGCATAGTGTTTCTAACTGTGGGGGAGGTGACTGACTGGGGGAGGTGACCAATCTGTGTCCCTATGTACAAGGGACACAGCCTCGGTCTCCTCTCTCCCTGATAGGACGTGGATCTGTGTGTTTACGCGGGTGCCTGACGGTCATCGTGGCTGCCAGGCACGCGCATCGGCATCTCAGTGATGCGGCGGGCGCGCGCCCCCCAGTGGCCAGAGGAGCCGAGGACGTCCTCCCGGCAATTGAGAGCCACCTTGTGGCCATCTTTTCACAATAGGCTGGATACCAAGTGGTTAATTCAACATCCAAAAATAAAGAGTATGGCACAACTGCAAACCTACCAAGACATGGCCACCCACTTTCACTGACAGGCCAGGCAAGGAGAGCATTCATCAGAGAAGCAGCCACGAGGTCCAAGGTAACTCTGGAGGAGCTCCAGAGATCCACAACTTAGGTGGGAGAATCTGTCCACAGGACAACTATTAGTTGTGCGCTCTACAAATTTACTAAGGTTCTCTAACAAACCTGAGGGCTTCACTGAACATCTGTATTTATACTGAGACTAAATCACAGAAAGGTGGTGTAACGGTCAGGGGTTAACGCCGTTTAAGATATTTCATTCCACCAACCCACGACAGCTTATCGACACTCCACAATCCAGCAGACGAACACGGCCCATATGGATTCCCCAGAAACGAGACACACAGCTCTGTTCTCTGGTTCAAACTAATAGAATCTTTTAATGGGAAACTCAGGCTTTTATACAGTTAGAAACCCCAAGGAACAATGACTGAACTCCACCCACAACATTATACAATGAGCTCAATACGCATCTTTTAGTCTGACTTTCTGACACCATCCACATGAGCTAATTAGCTACAGCTGACAAGTCAGACATCATGACTCCGGCTTCTCTCACCTGCTATACAATACACATCTATTACCAATAGAAATTCACACAATACAGTGTCAATTAGCATAACACAATGAAAGGTCTTTAGAAGCCAGACTAAAGTTAGTTTACATGACAGTAGCTGACTTAATTACCCCCTTAATAGTCTGTGTTCCCACATGAATGAGTCACTCTTCTATTGACCTGTTGGGTTCCGAATCAACAACCTGTAATATTTCAAGATATCCTGAAATACATTGTGAATTATCATTACTGTCCCATCTCATGTAGTCCAAGATATAATTTCTCAGTCATCCTATGCCCCTAGTGGACATAAGATGACTTTAGACACAACAGTCATCGCTGAAGCTCAGGAGTACCCCACACCCTGCAAGAGCCTCTGGGTCCCACGGGCCCTCCCGTTACAGGTGGACTCTATTTACTAATTAGGTGACTTCTGAAGGCACTTGGTTCCGCTAGATTTTAGTTAGGGGTATCCGAGTAAAGGAGCCTAAATACAAATGCACGCCACACTTTTCAGATATTTAATGTTGAAAACCATTTATCATTTTCCTTTCACAATTATGTGCCACTTTGTGTTGGTCTATTACATAAAATCCCAATAAAATATACGTTTTTAGTTATAATATGACGAAATGTGGAAAGTCAAGGGGTATGAATACTTTTTCAAGGCACTGTAGCTCTAGTTATGGCTATGCTTGGCTACTGTATGCTATAGCTATGTTATGGTATACTATAGCAATGTTTTAACTTTGCTGGTTATCTAGTTACCACATTCAGAATTGCTGTATAGTCCTGTCATAATGTGAGCTCTATAATGTGAGCTCTATAATGTGTCTTAATGACACTCTTAATGACACCTTTAGAAGAGTTATGGACATGCATTTTTCTTGTCTATTTCAAAGGGAGATGCTGAATGATGAGAGGATCCCAACACTCCTATTATCTGGCATGAAATCTGCCATTAAGAAACAAAGAAGGAAGATTAAAGCCAAAATGTTGGGAATAGTGGAATCTCCAACCAGCAGGTTTGTATTTTAGTCTTTGTCTTTATTTACAAAGTCAGGGAAAAAAATTTACTTTTCTCCCTTGTATACAAGTTTATAGTGACCGTTTTTTTACTAAAGTGTTACTAAACCCACAACAGTAAAATCAGTCTGTATACAGGTGATGCTCGAAATATTAGAATATTGTGTAAAAGTTCATTTATTTCACTAATGCAACTTAAAAGGTGAAACTAATATATGAGATAGACTCATTACATGCAAAGCAAGATAGTTCAAGCCGTGATTTGTCATAATTGTGATGATTATGGCTTACAGCTCATGAAAACCCCAAATCCACAATCTCAGAAAATTAGAATATTGTGTAAAGGTGCAATATTCTAGGCTCAAAGTGTCCCAGTCTAATCAGCTAATTAAGCCACAACACCTGCAAAGGGTTCCTGAGCCTTTAAATGGTCTCTCAGTCTGGTTCAGTAGAAATCACAATCATGGGAAAGACTTCTGACCTGACAGTTGTGCAGAAAGCCATCATTGACACCCTCCATAAGGAGGGAAAGCCTCAAAAAGGCAATTGCAAAAGAAGTTGGATGTCCTCAAAGTGCTGTATCAAAGTACATTAATAGAAAGTTATGTGGAAGGGAAAAGTGTGGAAGAAAAAGGTGCACAAGCAGAAGGGATGACCGCAGCCTGGAGAGGATTGTCAGGAAAAGGCCATTCAAAAGTGTTGGGGACTTTCACAAGGAGTGGACTGAGGCTGGAGTCAGTGCATCAAGAGCCACCACACAGACGGATCCTGAACATGGGCTTCAAATGTTGTATTCCTCTTGTCAAGCCACTCGTGAACAACAAACGTCAGAGGCGTCTTACCTGGGCTAAAGAAAAACAGACCTGGTCTGTTGCTCACTGGTCAAAGTCCTCTTTTCTGATGAGAGCAAAGTTTACATCTCATTTGGAATCCAAGGAGCCAGAGTATGGAGGAAGAATGGAGAGGCACACACTGCAAGATGCTCGACGTCCAGTGTGAAGTTTATACAGTCTGTGTTGATTGGTCAACAAACTCCCCTGACCTGAACCCCATAGAGAATCTATGGGGCATTGCCAAGAGACCAATGAGAGACATGAGACCGAACAATGCAGAAGAGCTGAAGGCCGCTATTGAAGCATCATGGTCTTCCATAACACCTCAGCAGTGCCACAGGCTGATTGCTTCCATGCCACGCCGCATTGAGGCAGTAATTGCTGAAAAAGGGGCCCAAAGCAAGTACTGAGTACATATGCATGCTTCTACTTTTCAGAGGTCCGATATTGTTCTATGTACAATCAGTGATGGACTGGCCATAGGGACTACAGGGAGTTTCCCGGTGGGCCGATGGCTCAGTGGGCCGTTTTTTAAAACAGAGATGCTGCTTGGAGGACTTTTTTTAACGCCCTGGCAGCGCCCCAGTGTGAAAGCACTCAGGCTTTCACACTGGGACTGCATCGGAAGCGTTTTTCAGTCGCTTTACAGGCGCCCAAAAGCGCCTAAAAAATGCCTCAGTGTAAAAAGGGGTCCTACACTCACCCCCTCTTTTACACTCACTCTCTTTTTCTTACACTCACCCCCTCTCTCTCACCCCCCCCCCCCCCTCTCACCCCCTTTCCCTTATTCCCCTCTCTCTCACCCTCTCATGATATACAATAATGGATGTAGGGGCCTTTTGGTGGGCGTGATTTTTTTATTGAATTAAAGTGGGCCGGTCTGGATAAAGTCCAGGGCCAAATTTTTGTCCCAGTCCAGCCCTGTGTACAATCCTTGTTTTATTGATTGCATGTAATATTCTAATTTTCTGAGATTGTGGATTTGGGGTTTTCATGAGCTGTAAGCCATATTCATCACAATTCTGACAAATCACGGCTTGAACTATCTTGCTTTGCATGCAATGAGTCCATCTCATATTAGTTTCACCTTTTAAGTTGCATTAGTGAAATAAATGAACTTGTGCACGATATTCACATTTTTCGAGTATCACCAGTATGTGGTAAAGCATGCTTGTTTAACTCGCTGTGGAACCTTAGGGGCTAATCCTGCATTGTGTAAATAGCCTGTTTGATCCTGTCTTCTCTGATCCTCCCTTTTTACCCTCCCCAATCCATCTGCCGACAGTACAGAGCATTGGAGACACTCTGCACATGCTCAGTTTGGTGTGTGTTGCCAGAAATATATATATATATATATATATATATATATATATATATATATATATATATATATATATATATATATATAATTTTTTTTTTTTTTGGTGTTTTGGGAGAGTGCATGTGATCAGCACAGGGCCAATCAGCACTGTGCAGACAGAGGGTCAGGAGTCATACAGCCTCATAGGACAGTCGGAGGAGAATTGAAACGTCTCCTCCAAGCTTTAACCAGACACAGATGGCAGTCACACAAGATGATGAGAAAAAGTATTTAACCTCTTGACGATCGAGGACGTCCCTGGGACGTCCTCGGCTTTGTGCGGTGATATCTGAATGATGCCCCTCCCCTCCCGCCGCCATCCAGTGCTTCTCTGGGCTCTCCCGTGCCATCGGGGGCCCGGAGAGCGAATCGGTCAGCGCCGCTGGAAAGCATAGAGATCTCTATCATCTCTATGACCGTCGGAGGCCCGGGCGCGACGTTATGACGTCACGCCCGGTACCCGGAAGTAAACAAAGCCGCAATCGCGGCTGTCGGCATTTAATCAGTGATTTATTTTTTTTCATCGATTTCATGCTTGTAAGCCTGGAGGAAAGATGTGGGGTCTTATTGACCCCACATCTCTCCATTAAGAGGATCTGTCACACTGATTCCTATTACAAGGGATGTTTACATTCCTTGTAATAGGAATAAAAGTGATCAAAAAAAAATGTAAAAATAAAAAAAAAAGTAAAATAAAAATTAAAAATATATATTTTTTCAAAACGCCCCTGTCCCCGTTATCTCCCGCGCAGAAGCGAACACGCATGCAGGTCCCGCCCACATATGTAAACGCAGTTCAAACCCCACATGTGAGGTATCGTTGCGTGCGTTAGAGCGTGTGCAACAATTCTAGCACTAGACCTCCTCTGAAACTCGAAAATAGTAACCTGTAAAAAATGTTAAAGCGTCACCTATGGAGATTTTTAAGTACCAAAGTTTGGCGCCATTCCATGAGTGTGGGCAATTTTAAAGCGTGACCTGTTGGGTAACTATTTACTTGGCGTAACATCATCTTTCACATTATACAAAAAAATTGGGCTAACTTTACTGTTATTTTTTTAATTCATGAAACCGTTTTTTTTTTCCCAAAAAAAGGCGTTTGAAAAATTATTGCGCAAATACTGTGCGAGAAAAAAAGTTGCAATGACCGCCATTTTATTCCCTAGGGTGTCTGCTAAAAAAAATATATAATGTTTGGGGGTTCTGATTAATTTTCTAGCAAAAAAATTGTGATTTTTACATGAAGGAGAGAAGTGCCAAAATTGGCCCGGTGGTAAAGTGGTTAAAAGAAGTATGTTTTTGATTTTTTTGGAAATTTATACTTGCCTAGATGGATGCAGAATCAGACTGATACTGCAGTTGTCCCCTGGCATCTCTGCACTGAGAACCGAGCCACCAAACACCAAAGGGTTAGTTCACCTTTTCAGAAAACAATAATAAAGATGAACTAACACCCTATCTAACGATGAGCTGTAAGTGCCCACACAGTCGAAACCCCCGCTATATCTCCCCCTTCTCCCTGCAGCGTTTCTAGGATGGATCTAAGTAATTTTCTGTGCCTAGTGTTGACCAACCAGAATCACTCTGATCTGGCCCATCTGCAGAAAGATGGTGGGGAAATAGAAAGAGCAGGGATTTCACTGGCACTACACCGGCTGAGTGGGCACTGACGCCACATCACCACAGACATAATTAACCTGCATCTTTTGAGGTGCTGTAGGAACAGTGAATACACCGCTGGAAATCAATGGGCAGCACCGGTGGTTTCAACCCTTTTTTCGGCCGCTAGCGGGGGTTAAAAGCGCCCCGCCAGCCGCTGAATAACACCGCTAAAACGGCGGTAAAGTGAACTTTCAGTCATGTAACTGGCTTCTCCTATCTTTGTATGTTCTCTGCAGCAGAGATAACTTTGTGGAATACAACCGGCTCCGCACTGCCTGCTGCATTGTACAAAATAGTCCTAATATGCAGGTGCACTTTGACATAAACGCTGCTCTGGGCTGACAACTGTCATTAAAGGTGGTAAACCTGTGAAAGCACAAGTATTTATTGACTAGTATATGGCATTATTTAAATTGATAGGCGGCCCTTTTTCAATGAACTCCTTGAAACCAGCGCCTCCCGGCCCATTAAGGGGCTTAGAATGTCGGGAGGTGGAGCTAGGTTTATGATCATGTGACGACTGTGATTGACTGCCACGGCGGTCATATGTTTGGAAAGCTCCCGATCACAAGCAGCGATCGGGAGCTTTCTGTTAACTGTGCTGGGAGTGTGCAGGGCAAGCAAGCTCTCGGCACTAATGTGTGCAAATATGTGGCCGCTCTGTTCCATGCCCACCTGCTGAGAGGCCGCATATTTGCACAGGGCTGGTGCCAAGAGGTTAGTGTATCTCAAGCCAAACCTTTTTTAAGTTGTTTCCAGAACAGGGGAAATATCCCAATGGGTACAGTTCCAGTGATCAGAGAGGATTTACAATGGGACACACATGGCAAAAATGACAGGGGTTCTAACCAGGGCTGTGGAGTCGGTAGATAAATGTTCCGACTCCGACTCTGACTCCTCGGTTTTATGTACTTCCGACTCCCCGACTCCGACTCCTCTGTATTAATATGCAAATGTATTTTGTACATTCCTTGAGGGAAAGAAACGCAACCTACCACAGGACTACTGGCTGGGAAGCCAACAGTCTACTGTATTGCACAGTTTAAGCAAAAGACAAACACAATAAAAACAAAGTTTTATAAAAAAAAATGTATTAATCAATCAAGTGGCTGGATAGTAGCAGCAGGCATAAACATCAGGAACAGGATCTTTACCAGTTCAAAAATACAAACCGCATTATTTGGTTGTTTTAGAACAAAAACAAAGCTTCTCTATAATGAACCAAAAACAAAATCTGTAAAACCTAGAAATGGTTTATATTAATCTTGAAATGTAGTTATAGGCTTAGCAAATGCAAATCAATTCAATGTAGAGTTCTAAGGAAGAGAATTGCCTCTGCCAGATCCTCTTTCATAGAGGCTCTTAAGTCAGACTTTATTATTTTTAGGGCTGAAAATAATCTTTCGACACTGACTTGGGTGGGTGGCATTGCAGTAACTATTCTGGCCACATCACTAACGATCTCTGGATAAACAAGGATGGCTTCTTCAACAGTAAGATTTGATGAGCGATCATACTTTTCAACTTCTTTTAGTGCTTTATAAAACTCCTGTTGGAATTTTTTTATTTGGACATTTACTGGTTCTCTAACATGCGTTCCCTGTAAAAGCAGAACACAACACTATGGAAAGTATAAGTATTGCAGCTCCTAATTGTGCGTTGCGTGCCATATAGTGAAGCACATGAAAAGCATGCTTCTTCACGGTCACTTAACGTGTTCGTTTTGCGGTTACCTGAGGCACTGCATGCATTGGTCTTTATTCTTACAGTAGAGAAGTCATTAATTATAACTTTTTGTGAATTGGGACATTTAAACTTGCTTTTTTTTTTTTTTATTCCAATCTAAATTTAGTAGGAGTCGGTGCATTGTTTTCCGACTCCGACTCCAGGTACCCAAAATTTCCCCCGACTCCTCGACTCCGACTCCACAGCCCTGGTTCTAACCATTTCCTACTGTATCCAAAACGGGAAAACTTTCTAACATTGGCTACACTCTACTCCTGCTACAGATGACGACCCACAGGCTAATCAGTCGATCCCCTACCTATGCTAAACCGCATGGATGGAGGAATCTGCCCAGCCAGCTTTTGTATTGTTACAGCCAATTCTGTGGCAGCTGTCAGTGACTGCATGTGATTGGCTGCAGTCACTATTTTGGCCATGAACTTTCCACTGGACTTAATTTTCAGATGAGATTTTCTGAGCTGGCAGGGCCTGTGTGGCTAGTTTTACTTTGCAGTGCTACACAATGGTGCTTTGGTTGTGCTCTACTGGCCCTTATTACCTTGAGTACATCTCCACCAATTCATTAAGAACAACAGGCTCTCTAAATGGCTGATATATCTGCAGTTGCTGCTCAGAAAGCAAATTGACTGTACAGAGAGCGCCCTCTAGTGTCCAAACTACAAATCTCTAACTTTTTTTTTTTTAATACAAAAGCAAGCTTGTAAACGCACAAGTCATTTAAAGTGGTTGTAAACTTCAGACCTGATATATGAACAAAGCATTTCTCTTTTTATAGAGTACACTTGTCTCAAATAAGATTAAGTGTAATTTCTGTCTGTTCATTTCTCTTTCCGCATGAACATATAGGGTTTTTGTAACTTTTGTTTTTGTATTTGTATTGAATTTTGTATTGATTTTTATATGAACTCTATATGTAATATCTTTTGTGTATTACTTTGTGTAATATTTTTAACCACAAGATGGCGCTATCTCCCGATGCAGCCTTGTTATAGTAGCCTGTATTTTGACTTATGTTCTTTGCATTTTATTGAAATTGACATATGTTTAGTATGATGTTTTTAAATTGTGGGATTGGGTTCCCTTATATAATGTGTATATAGTAATTGTTGCTATATACAATTTTTTTTTATGGTGTTTGAGAGACTCTACTTTATATGATGAAGGCTCCTGATTTACTTTTGGTATTTGCATCTAATGTCGCATAATTGCCATACCCCGGACGATGTAATTTGCTGATGAAACGTGTAGGGTGGAGTTGGAGTTATGTGACGTCATTGCGCATCGGGATGCGGCGGCCATCTTGCTGGTTGGTAATGCGGCTGTGATATACAGACATGCGGTTTTTATTCATACCCAAGTTGGTGCATTACTTTTTAGACAATGAATTCAGTTTAAAATGCTACACTATGAGAAGTATTTTTTACTCTTCCTTATATTATTGGAGTTCCTGGAGGAGCTAATCTCGAGAATTGGGAGTGTGGAGGGTGGTGAATCATCTCCATGGGGGACCTTTTCAGGAGCGTCGTTATACTGCATATTTGACCCTCCTTTGTGAGGGTCCACGTCTGATGGTAAGAGGCAGTGTGATTGGGTGACGGTGGTGGTTTTTCATTTCCCTTGGAGCACCCAACTTTGTTTGCACAACTGTTTCTACTGAGCTTTTTTGGATTCTCTTTGGGAAGGACTTTTTATTTCAATAAGGAAATCGGATGTAAGCATTGTTTAGATGTAAGATGTTTAGCGCTGCACTTTTTATAGTTTTATGTTGTTGTCCAGCAATATTGTGCTAGAAGCTATTACTCAGCTATTTGAAATGTATGTGTATTTACCTAGCGCAGCCGATTTGTTTATTTAATTGGCATGAATCACTTCTGACAAGTTTTCCTGACACCAAGAGAAAAAAGGTAACGCATAAGGGAGCTCCAGCTGATTGACAGCCTCAGCTCTGTTCCTGTGTGAATGGGGGGGGGGGGGGGTGTCCCTTGTCCCTTGTCCCTCTTATCCCTTGTCGCTTCCCTTCTCTCCAATCATTTCTTTTTTTGCAGTGATGAGGAAGATGGCTCATGGACCCAAACCACAACCACTGACTGTGTGGATGGCAAGCCCCCTGAATCAAAAATCAAGAGTTTGTAAGTTACTTTTACATGAATAAGAATAACATTGGGGAACATTTGTTGTATTGACTACAATAATGTTTTTGGTGTTCATTGAGTTTCAATAGATGCAGTGCATCAGATGTCACTTTATAGCAGTCACTGCTTGAGAGAGCATTCATGAATGTATAGAAGTCTTGAAAGACTGCTGTAGCTGTTTGGATACTGCATGTATAGGCCTTTGAACTTAAAGGAGTTGTAAAGGTTTGTGTTTCTTATCTAAATAGGTTCCTTTAGGGTAGTGCATTGTTGGTTCACTTACCTTTTCCTTCGATTTTCCTTCTAAATGTTGTTTTTTTATTTATTTTTTGTCTGAATTTCTCACTTCCTGTTTCTCCTCAGTAAACTTGCTCCCATCATTCGAGCCGTTCTGGCTGGGGGTTAGTCAGCCAGAACAGCTTACTGAGGAGGAACAGGAAGTGAGAAATTCAGACAAAGAAAACAAAGAAAAAAAAAAGCAAAAGGTAAGTGCTTCAACAATGCACTAGCTTAAAGGAACCTATTTAGAAAAAAAAAAAAAAAAAACTTTTACAACTCCTTTAACTAAAATAAGAAAACCCTTGGGTCACCATACTGACCTTTCCATCTCCTAATGCTAGTTGCTTGGCCACTTTGAATCTTTGTTTTTGAACAAATTTACTGTTAGATTGAACCTATGTCTCCAGTGATGGCCAAAGCAACATGTTCCCTTTTTAATGACCATGGATTTTCTCTCACTTCCTGTTTTGGCTATGGGACAGGAGGTAAAGCGAAATCTCTTCATGGCTAAAAAATGCTAAGAGAGCTTGTAACCCTCCTTTAACCTATCCAAATTTAGAGACAATTTTTACTTTTTTAATTCTACTTAAGGTCTGGATTGGCCATTCCTACTCCTTTTTTTTTTTTTTTTTTTTTCAATTGGGACCCAGTAAAGACAGAAAAACGTTGTTGCAAAATTTCTAGAGGAACACAGATATATTAACCATTTAAAAACACTGCAGAGCTCCTCACCCACCACCCAGTGATAACTAAGATCGCCTTCAGTAAGCTTTCTCTGACTCTTCTGAGGCCCACATGCACTTGTTTTCAGAGTTCCCAAAACATATTCCTGGCCCATTTGAGCCCCATAATGCTGATGAGCCCACTTGCCCATAGCCACCCATGAGGAGATCGAGATTTGCCCTCTCTTCAGAACTCCCACAATTGTGCTGGTCTTCCACTGTCTCTGCCTACCCTCTCACTGACACAGTAATAGAGTTCTGCTGCACAGTCAGATCTCGCTGTCACTTGCAGCATGAAGAGGGTAATAAATCAATCTTGCGAAGTGCCCCCATCAGCCGGACAGGTTCTTGCGTCATGATTGATTCATTTGAGATACAACCTAAACCGAGAAATATTTTTAGGGTGGGTGGTAAAGCTTCCTTCCCCCACAGCCTGAATGAATGGTGACCAGCTCCTGCCTTTCACCTCACGGCCCTGTCCCCTTTCTTCTGCTGGTCCCAGCCAACCAATCTGAGCCTTTTTTCCGGCCCCTCTCTTTCTTGGGGTTGGAAAATGAAAAAAAAACAAGGTGGGGCTTTAACGGTAAATTAATTATTATCATTACTTTTTTTGAATCTGAGTTGTTACCGTTAAAGCTCCACCTTGTTTTTATTTTTCCCTTTTCCATTCCATTTAGGGGTGTTGGTAACACATATAGGTCTCTTTTTAACCACTTCAATACAGGGCTTTTATACCCACCTCAATACCGGGCCTATTCTGGCACTTCTCTCCTACATGTACAAATCATCATTCTTTTGCTAGAAAATTATGCAGAACCCCCAAACATTATATATGTGTTTTTTTAGCATACACCCTAGGGAATAAAACGACGGTCATTGCAACGTTTTATCTTGCACGGTATTTGCGTAATAATTTTTCAAACGCCTTTTTTTTTTGGAAAAAAAATTGTTTCATGAATTAAAAAAATAACAAAACAGTAAACCTAGCCCAATTTTTTTGTAAAATATGAAAGATTATGTTACACCGAGTTAATAGATACCTAATATGTCACGCTTTAAAATTGCACACACTCATGGAATGGCGTCAAACTTCGGTACTTAAAAATCTCCATAGGCAACGCTTTAATTTTTTTTACAGGTTACCAGTTTAGATTTGCAGAGGAGATCTAGTTCTAGAATTGTTGCTGGCACTCTAACACACGTGGCGATACCTCACATATGTGGTTTAAACGGCGTTTACATATGTCGACGGGACTTGTGTGTGCGTTCGCTTCTGCGCGCGAGCTACCGGGGACAGGGGCGTTTTCATTTTTTTTTTTTTTACATATTTATTTATTTTTTTACACTTTTTTTTTTTTTATCACTTTTATTCCTATTACAAGGAATGTAAACATCCCTTGTAATAGGAAATGTGTGTGACAGGTCCTCTTTATGGAGAGATGTGGGGTCAATAAGACCCCGCATCTCTCCTCCAGGCTGGAAAGCATGAGTTTGGTGGAAAAAATTTCACCAATCTCATGATTACTGTTGCTTAGTAGCCGCAATCGCGGCTTTGTTTACTTACGGGGACCCGGGCATGACGTCATCACATCGCGTCCGGGTCCTCCGACGGTCATAGAGATGACTGGTGACCATCTGGTCACCAGTTATCTCTACGCTTCCTGCCAGCGCCGGACGATTCTTTAAGCTCCGGGCTCTCCCGTGCCATCGGATGGCGGCGGGAGGGGCGGGATGTCCCCTCCCGCCGCCTATAAGAACGATCAAGCGGCAGAACCGCTACTATGATCGTTCTTATGTTGCACAGAATCGCCGGCAGAAGAGAAGGATATCTAGCTGCAGGCATCATCCCCCCACAAAGCCCAGGACGTCATATGATGTCCACCCAGGATGGGAGATCCCATCTGTGGACGTCATATTACAATGGGCAGGTATTGAAGTGGTTAATGTTATTCTATATCTTTCTTGGGGTTGCACTTTCTATACCCCCCCCCTCTTTCCAGAATCATTTGCTGGTCGGGATGGTGGCACCATCTTGCATTCACTTCCCAGCTTACAGCGGCAGCCTTAACGTAAACACCATTTGGACACTCCGCCTTGCTAGGCTTTGCCCGCAGTCAGTGGTGAGCTGACCAGTCAGCTTATTGATTCAATAGATTTTTTTTCTTACATTTTTTTTTTTTCTACATAATGTATGTTATGTTATGTTTGAATCTGGCAGCACTGAAAGATGTATTTTTAATGCCTCTGAAATACGTTTGAAACTGAAGCACACACTGGCTAATTTTACAATTATTGTTTCATCAGGTTTGACATGTGGTATGGAAAGCCAACAACAGAACCAGGACCTTGGGAAATCATCAATTCCAAAGAAATCAACATGATCAAGAAAGAAAGTTCCGATAACAATGCGTGAACCTGTACATACCCGATCTTGTATAAATGTATAATTACTGCTGGGATCTGTCCAGTGCTGATTGCTGACTGAAGTGACTGACCTCACAATCCTGTTTTATTCGACAAGAAGGGTGTCCCTTTCTGTGTAAACTGTATATTTTCCCGTAAGAGAATATTGATATTTTTCTAACATTTTTATTTTAAATGCATTTTTATAAAAAATCATATGTGATTTAAAAAAAGGTAAATCTATATACAAAAATATTTTTGCAAATGTATAGTCTGTACAATATATACTTAGAGTCTGATGTATATTTTTGTTTGGTAACGTCCATACACCAGAATTAAATATTTCAGTGTGATATCTGGTAGTTGTCTGGTTGTTTTTTAAATTCTTTGATTTCCAGGAAAATGTAAAATCTCCTATTTGACTTGGGGCCCGAACAGTGAAATGCAGTGGTTTATGGTTGTGACTCACAATCAGATTTCATTAGCAGGCAGCGCTGGAAGTTAAAGCTGTACTTGTGCTCTCTGTAATGGATGCCTCTTGTAGGAAAATGTTATCTGCATATATTTTGGTCTTTCCCAGTTCCTCCCTGCCCCCCTCATCAACATGCCAATGAAATTTTTAAATAACTTTTCCATTTTCATTACATATCTTAGTTCAGGGTTTGACAAATTTTCTTGGAATCTAGGAGCCAGCTAAAAAAGTTAGGAGCCAGAAAACGCACCCGTCCCGACGAGCTTGCGCGCAAAAGCGAACACATTCGTGAGCAGCGCCCGCATATGTAAACGGTGTTCAAACCACACATATGAGGTATCCCCGCGATTGGTAGAGCGAGAGCAATAATTCTAGCCCTAGACCTCCTCTGTAACTCAAAACATGTAACCTGTAGATTTTTTTAAACGTTGCCTATGAAGATTTTAAAGGGTAAAAGTTTGTCGGCATTCCACGAGCGGACGCAATTTTGAAGCGTGACATGTTGGGTATGAATTTACTCGGCGTAACATTATCTTTCATAATATAAAAAAAAATGGGGATAACTTTACCGTTGTCTTATTTTTTAATTAAAAAAGTGTAATTTTTTCCCAAAAAAGTGCGCTTGTAAGACCGCTGCGCAAATACGGCGTGACAGAAAGTATTGCAATGATCGCCATTTTATTCTCTAGGGTGTTAGGATAAAAAATATATATAATGTTTGGGGGTTCTAATTAGAGGGAAGAAGATGGCAGTGAAAATAGTGAAAAATTACATTAGAATTGCTGTTTAACCAGTTGCTGACGGCCGTACGACTTTGTACGGCCTCAGCGCGGCTCTGAATTCCTAACAGGCCGTGTTTTTACGGCCTCCCCTTTGCTCGTTCCCCGCGCGCGCTCACGAGCGCGCATCGGGGAACTACTGTCATCGCCGCGTCCCCTGGATACAGCCGCACACAGATCGCGGTAAATAGCCAATCACAGCGGCTATTTACAGCGCGATCTGGACAGCCAATGACGGATGATCTCATATGTAAACATATGAGATCATCTCTCATTGCCGGCGCTCTCTCCACACACAGACGCCGCGTGTGTGGAGAGAGAGTGAGTTGCAACATTACAGTTACAGTGAAAGTTAAAAAAAGTGCCCATCAGCGCCCACCTGTACCCACCTGGTACCACCAGTGCCCACCTGGTACCACCAGTGCCCACCTAGTACCACCGGTGCCCACCTAGTACCACCGGTGCCCACCTAGTACCACCGGTGCCCACCAGTACCACCTGTGCCACAGTACCGCCCGTGCCACAGTACCGCCCGTGCCACAGTACCGCCCGTGCCACAGTACCGCCTGTGCCCGCCTGTGCCACCAGTACCGCCTGTGCCACCAGTACCGCCCGTGCCATCAGTACCGCCCGTGCCATCAGTACCGCCCGTGCCATCAGTACCGCCCGTGCCACAGTACCGCCCGTGCCACCGTACCACCTGTGCCACAGTACCACCTGTGCCCGCCTGTGCCATCAGTACCGCCCGTACCATCAGTACCGCCCGTGCCATCAGTACCGCCCGTGCCATCAGTACCGCCCGTGCCACAGTACCACCTGTGCCCGCCTGTGCCATCAGTACTGCCTGTGCCATCAGTACCACCTGTGCCATCAGTACCGCCTGTGCCATCAGTACCGCCTGTGCCATCAGTACCGCCTGTGCCCACCTGTGATCAGGGCCCATCTGCAACACCTCAGTGCCCATCTGTGCCGCCTCAGCGCACATCTGTGCCGCCTCATCCGTGCACATCTGTGCAATCAGTACACATCTGTGCTGCCTCATCCATGCACATCTGTGCAATCAGTAGACATCTGTGCAGCCTCATCAGTCCCCATCTCTGCCACCTCAGTCCCCATCTCTGCCACCTCAGTCCCCATCTCTGCCACCTCAGTCCCCATCTCTGCCCATCTGTGCCACCTCAGTGTACATCTGTGCCACACACACACCGCCAGCAATGTCAAAACGTCGCTATTCCTTACAGGAGGCATTTCAGATTATTTCTGCACCTGATGAGAGCAATGTGGAGCTCCCTGTTTCTGATTCCCAATCGGATTCGGACGTAGACTATGAGCCAATCTACACCAGTGGAACAGCGACAGGCTCAGAGGGGGAAGATGGTCAGCCCGCCAAAAGAAGGCGCTCTGGTGAGGAGGCAGTGGCATCCACCAGCACCGACATGCCATCCACCAGCACCGACATGCCATCCACCGATACTGAAGTGCCATCCACCAGTACCGTCGTGCCATCCACCTCTACTGAATTGCCATCCACCAGCACCGCAGTACCCCAGCAACAAAGGTCAAGGACCCATGCCAGCCTTCCCTATGCCCTTCAGTACCCCCTGTGGCTTCCTCCAAATTCCGGAGAAGCCAACATTCCCCCCTTCACTGCCCAGCCAGGAGTCCAGGTAAACACGGACAATTTTTCCCCAATTCAATTTTTCGATTTATTTTTCCCTGAGGAACTGCTTTCTAGCATTGTGGCCCAGTGCAACTTGTATGCCCAACAATTTATCATCAAGAACCCCACATCGTCCTATGCCCGTCCCTTCCAGTGGAGAGACCTTACAGTGGATGAGTTCAGGATTTTTTTAGGCCTCACTTTTTGCATGGGACTCAACCCAAAAAATGAAAAACATTCCTTTTGGTCAAAACGCCCCATTTACCACATGCCAATTTTCTCCACAACAATGCCCAGATCCCGATATTTTATAATCATGAGGTTCCTCCACTTCAATGATAATACACAGTGCCTTCCCCGAAATGACCCCAATTTTGACAGGCTTTTCAAAATTCGCCCCTTATTAGATTATTTTTCGCAATTATTCCCCCAAATATATACCCCGGAACAAAACGTATGTGTCGACGAGTCCCTAGTAAAATTTTGTGGCCGACTTAAAATCAAACAATTTATACCCAGCAAAAGGGCCCGCTATGGGGTGAAGGTCTACAAACTTTGCGAACGAGCCACAGGGTACCTTTATTCCTTTTTGGTGTACCAAGGGAAGGACACCCAGCTGAATCCCCCCGATTGCCCAGACTACTTGGGATCAAGTGGGAAAGTTGTCTGGCAACTCATCAACCCCCTCCTTGATAAAGGATACCACCTGTACGTGGACAACTTCTATACGTCTCTTCCTCTGTTCCACAACCTGCACCGAAAGAAGACGCCAGCATGTGGCACCGCCAGAAAGAACCGGAAAGGCTTTCCGCAAAGCCTTGTAAATACAAAGCTGAAGAAAGGGGAATCGGCGAGTCTGCGGAACAAGGAGGTTCTGGCAGTGAAGTGGAGGGACAGAAGAGACGTATATATGTTGTCCTCCATCCACAACGATTCTTTTGTTGAAACCCGCAGAAGGCGTGGCACCACCATCCAAAAACCCACCTGCATTCAGGACTACAATTTGTTCATGGGGGGAGTCGACTTAAACGACCAAATGTTGGAACCATACCTTGCCACAAGACGCACGTACCATTGGTACAAAAAGGTAGCAATTTATTTTTTTCATTTGGCCGTCTACAACTCCCATATTGTTTACCGCAAATCAACCCAAAACCCCCTACCCTTCCTTGGCTACCTGGAGGAAATTACCACTTCCCTGATATTCCCGAACGACCTGCCCCAAAACATCCGATCGGATGTTCTAAGTCGGCTCTCCGAACGGCACTTCCCGGATAAGATCCCTCCCACAGCATCAGGCCGACGAGCTCAAAAAAAATGTAGAGTGTGTACCAGTGGAGGAATCAGACGGGACACAGTTTATTATTGTGCAGAGTGTCCTTCACAACCAGGCCTCTGTATAATTGACTGTTTCAAACGTTACCATACTAAACTAAAGTATTAGTTTAGTATGGTAAACGTAATCCTCCGTTCCTGCCTTCTCACCCCTTATGCCACTGCCTGCTTTTGTAACTGACCCCGGCTTGTTATTGGACCACCCTTCTGCCTAATGATTTTGCAATACCGCTGCCTGATTTGGAATTGACCCTGGACTGTTTTTCGACCATTCTTCTGCCTAACGATTCTGTACTGCCTCTGCCTGATCTGGAACTGACCTCGGACTGTTTGACCATGCCTTTTGCCTGCCTCTTGGACTGATCTTGTACCCTGCTACTGGACTAGTGGGATTCAACACAGGGGTCTCACATATGTGAGGGGCGCCAGAAAAGTTTTTCTGGATGAAGAAAACTTTTTTGTTTTCTCATGCTAGATTAGGGTCTGGTTGCCCGGAGGCTTCAAAGAGATTTGGGTGGGAGAAGCCTCTACCCCTGTCCCCATTCTGTCCTGAACGAGGCCCTCCTTCTGCCTGCTGCCTGTAGGACCTATGCCATCATGCCTCTGCCTGTTGCATGAACTGACCACCTGCAGTATCCCTGCCTGGACGTTGCTGACCAAGTCCCTGCCTGCTGCCTGGACCAGTGCTATCCTGCTGTGTAGAACTGCGCTACTATTACCAAGGTAATCTTTTGTTTACGCTTTGCTCAGCATAATGTATTTTGGGGTGTAATTCTTGGTATGTGCATGCTATGTGTCTCTGGAACACCTGACGGTGTTCCTTGCATGTTGGATCTCTATATGTGGTCAGGCTGTGTAGAAGTCTCACACATGGGGTATCGTTTTACTCAGGAGGAGTAGCAGAATGTATTTTGGGGTGTCATTTTTGCTATGTACATGCTATGTGTTGGAAATATCTTATCAATGGACAACTTTGTGTAAAAAAAATGCGTTTTCATTTTTTTTCCACATATTCCAAAAACTTCTGGAAAAAAATGAACTGTTCAAAAGACTCATTATGCCTCATAGATTATACGTTGGGGTGTTAGCTTTCCAAAATGGGGTCATTTTGTGGGTAATTCCATTGTCCTGGTGTTCCAGGGCCTTCAAACGTGTAATAGGTTGTCAACTAGTTAGATGTGCAATTTATGCTCCTAAAACCCCTGATGGCGCTCCCTGCAGGTTGGGCATCGGTATGTGGCCAGGCAGTGGAAAAGTCTCACACATGGGGTATCGTTTTACTCAGGAAGAGTAGCAGAATGTATTTTGGGGTGTCATTTGTGGTATGCACATGCCATGTGAGAGAAATAAGCAATTACAATGACACTTTTGAGAAATTTTTTAAATAAAAAATAAAAATCTTAATTTTGCAAAGTGTTTTGGGAAAAAATGACAACTTCAAATAACTCACCATGCCTCTTACTAAATACCTTGGGATGTCTACTTTCCAAAAAGGGGTTATTTGGGGGGAATTTGTACTTTCCTGGCTTGTTAGGGTCTCAAGAAATGAGATAGGCCTTCAAAACATCAGGTGTGATCAGATGTGATAATTTATTATGATTTGCACTATAGCTTGTAGACTCTAAAACTTTCACACAGACCAAATAATTTCCCAAAAAATTGGGTTATTTTTATCAAAGACATGTAGCAGTATAAATTGTGGCCAAAATTTATGAAGAAAATTTAATATTTTGCAAAATTTTATCACAGAAACTAAGAAAAAAACCCAGAGGTGATCAAATACCACCAAAAGAAAGCTCTATTTGTGGGAAAAAAAGGACAAAAAAATCATTTGGGTACAGTGTTGCATGACTGAGTAATTGTCATTCAAAGTGTGAGAGCCCTGAAAGCTGAAAATTGGTCTGGTCAGGAGAGTGTTTAAGTGCCCAGTATGGAAGTGGTTAACTTGTAATGCTTAACTTGTAATACCAACGGCCACCACCAGATGGCGCCAGCTCACACAAGGAAGAGCTGGGGACTTCACAAAAAAATAATAATAATTTTTGCCCACCTTCCAAGCCAAGTCGCC
This sequence comes from Rana temporaria, assembly GCF_905171775.1. Classification (NCBI taxonomy): domain Eukaryota; kingdom Metazoa; phylum Chordata; class Amphibia; order Anura; family Ranidae; genus Rana; species Rana temporaria. The sequence goes on from NC_053490.1 coordinate 439,011,207, forward strand.
AGGAGGCTATTTCTAGTCGCCATGGCAACCTGGCGACCCGGGATTTGTCGAGCCCTGTCTTAGTTATATGCTTCCATATGCAATGTAGACATATCATTGTTGGTGGGAGGGGCCAGCAAAGTGCTGTACATACTTTACATGGCATCCAGGTAACACCACAGCACCCTGCCTAGGTACTCCTCAGCAGTGTTGCCAACCTCCCGCAGCATTTTTTTTTTTTTTACTGACAAAACATGGAAAATGTACTGGCGGAACACATTTTTACCGACAACCTGTAAAATTACCGAAATCTCGATATTTAAACAGTATAAACACAATAGGGAAACACTGACAATAACAAGTAGTTTGCTTGGTTTATACTTAAAAAGTCAACACAGCATTACAAATTATCAGCCCCTGATATTTACAATCAGTAAATTTACTAACAGTTGGCAAATTGATGCAAACAAGTGGTCTGGTTCTTGGGAAGAATTGTACAAATATCAGAATGCCTTGATGAGTGGATGTTTGGAAGATGTCTGCATTCTTGGGTATAGGCCACATGTGATGCTGAGCCTCCATAATTAAAAACTGCAATCAAATGAATGAAGGGACTAGGGGTGCACATCTTCACTAGCCTCACAATTCAATTTGATTACGATCATCTTGTCCACGATTCAATTCGATTAGATTCCGCGATGCATCATGATTTCTGCAGACGGTTTTCATCCAAAAAAATTCAAGCAGTTAGAAGAACTCTTTTTTTTTTTTTTTTTATTGTCTGGTCTTAAAAAAAAAAAAAAAATCTCTGCATGTAGCAAAGTGGAAACACAGCAGACAACTTAAAGAGGAGCTCCAGACTGACCCCAAAATACTACAAGAGGGGATCAGAGACTACAGACATGATACAAGAGAGGATCAGAGACTGCAGACATGATACTAAAGAGGATCAGAGACTGCAGACACGATACAAGAGATGGATGGAGACTGAGGACATATACAAGAGATGGACAGAGACTGAGGACATGATACAAGAGATGGACAGAGACTGAGGACATGATACAAGAGATGGACAGAGACTGAGGACATGATACAAGAGATGGGCAGAGACTGAGGACATGATACAAGAGATGGACTGCAGACAATGTCCCCATAACGTCCTCCCAAACAACAATGTATGCCATTTCATTAATTATGGTTTATGCATGTCTGAATGTCATAGTGATTGATTCACATCACAACTTCATTGATACCTTTTTTTTTGTATGATTTATGGTTTTGCTCATTACTGCTCCACACATGCAATGCAAAACCAAAAATCATACAAACAAAGGGTATCAATTTCAAATCAATGACGTGGTGATGTGAATCAATTAATAAGACATACATAAACCATAATTAATGTTGAAATAGCATTGTCATGCTCATTGGTCACTTTAATGTTTTCATAATTTGGAAAATTTGCAGTCCACATAATGGTGCATCAGATATATGATATATAATATGTTATATTATTACTAGTAGACAGTGGCGGCTGGTGCTCAAAAAATTTGGGGGTGCAAACAAACAAAAAAATAAAAAGCCACTACTGTGTCCATCAAACGCCACCACTGTGTCCATCAAACGCCACCACTGTACCCATTAATTGCTGCCCATCAAACGCCGTCACTGTGCCCATCAAACGCCACCACTGTGCCCATCAATTGCTGACACTGTGCCCATTTACTGCTGCCACTATGGTGCCTATCTATTGCTGCCACTACTGTGCCCATCTATTGCCGCCAGTGTGCCCCGTTAAATGCTGCCATAGTGCAATGTACCTGATGATGACTCTCGAGCAGCCTGTGAGTGGAACTGGAGGACGGAGGACAACCGCGGCTGTCTGGCATCTCGGGTCTTCCACAGCAGCTGAGGCAGCCTGTATGTGAGCCAAGGAGAAAGGCTCTGGGGAGTTGGCTTGGGACCGATCGTTGGGGATAGATAGTGACCCCCACTACATGTGTCTCCCATGTTAGTGCTGGGCGGCTGGGGATGCAGTCAGCGGGGGGGGCGGGAAAAGAGGCGCGGCTATTCGCCCACGTCTTCTTTGACTGCTTTGAGTTTATCGGGGGTGGGAAAAGAGACGTGGCTAACGCCCAGGGCTCCTTCTGCTGCTTTCACTTTATCGACAAGGTAAATAGCGGCACGCGAGTGACTTCATCATATAATCGATTTTTGCAAGTTGTAGCATCGATGTCGCATCGTGGGTGGTCGAATCGCGATGCATCGATGCTACGATTAATTTCAACACCCTTAGAAGGAACTGGGCCAGGGATAGTCGGGCTAGAAAGGGGAGAAATGACTGATCGTGTGTTCATACAAAGTATAAACGGCAATCTGTCATTTCCCCTAGTAAATCCCACCCCCCCTTCAGTGAGAACACAGAGAGGGAACACAGTTAACCCCTTGATCGCCCCTATGGTGTTAACACATTTTTACAGTAATCTGTGCATTCTTTTAGCACTGATCGCTGTAAAATTGTCAATGGTCCCAAAAATGTCCACTCTGTCTGCCATAATGTTGCAGTCCCGATAAAAATTGCAGATCACTGCCATTACTAGTAAAAAAATAATAATAATAAAAATGCCATAATTCTATACCCTATTTTGTAGATGCTATAACGTTTGCACAAAACAATCGATATACACTTTATTGCGATTTTTTTTTTTTATTAACCAAAAATATGTAGAATATATTGGCCTAACATGAGGAAAAAAAATAGTTTTAAATTTTTTTTTTAAATATGGGATATTCGCAAAAAAACATTGTGTTTTTTTTTCAAAACTGTCGCTGTTCTTTTGTTTATAGCGCAAAAAATAAAAACAGCAGAGGTGATCAAATACCACCAAAAAGCTCAATTTGCAAAAAGGATGCAAATTTTGTTTGGGTACAGCATCTCACGACTGCGCAATTGTCAGTTAAAATGACACAGTGCCAAATTGTAAAAACTCCTTTGGTCAGGAAGGGGGTAAAATCTTCGGGGCTAAAGCGGATACAACAATTTTTTATATTTTTTTTTTACTTTTTTGGGACATTATTCTTTTGACCATAAAAAAAATCAGAAGCTATCCATTAACTTTTCCCACCCAATCTGTCCAGGGAAAAAAACAAACAAACAAGGTTTAATCTACTCGGATACACAAAGTAGTTGCAATGATAGGTAGTTATACTTGTCAAAGTTGTAAAACTAGGTCTGGATGTTAAGGTTTGCTTTGACCTTGGTCATTTTGAAATTTTGAAATACACTATAAAAAATGCTTTTAGCTGAGGATGGGACTGAGTTGGTCCACCCAAATAAATGGTTCCTCTTTTTTTAGTAGATGCCAACATGTGGGAGCACCTATTTACCAGATATTCGTGTCATTTTCCTGCTGTTGCCCCTGCACTGAAATTTTATGAAGGCATCTCCATTTTCTCCACTGGAGTCTGCATTTTTTTTATTTTTATTATGGACCATAAAGTAGGAGTGCAAAAAAGGGGGGTTTTGGGACTTTGCATGAGACTGTGACCATACATCTCCATCCCTTAATCTGGTACATAGAAAAGAGTTGGGACTTTGAATAAGGTGTGTATGATGAGGCTCAACAAATGGAACAATGTAATATGGATGTGTTTGGCTAAAACGCACAGCAATAACATGCAGCAGTGGATACATACAAATATAGTAAATGCATTAACAGCATATTTCAAACCATGAACATGTAGATGTCAACCTGTATAATCCAGACGCATTTCATGGCAATAATGTCACTCTTCAGGGGTGGATGCATGGCAAATTTGTATCTGCAAAGAGACCTAGGCATATTACATGAAGGAAAAACTCAGATGGGGCACACACACGGTCGGAATATTCAATGAAAAAATTCCGTCTGCCTTTTTTCATCGGAAATTACGATCGCGTGTACGTGGCATAATAGTGAGACCCGAATGAGCTAGAGGTAGGGGAGATCCCTGAACCAAGTGGATATAACAAGAAATATAGAAACGGGCATATAATAATATATATATATATATATATATATAATTATCAATTATCATTATCATACACACCGGGAGGTGTAAATGGGCGCATGCTATAGGTGATAAGTAAGTGAAATAGTAAAACAAAGTGATTACCTAAAAAGCTGACAAAACCATGATAAAGAAGATACACAATACTCAGAGTGTGCTGGTGGCAAGAATAGCCCACAGCAGTTGGAAAGTATGTGTGCTCCTGGCGTAACTGAAGAGACCCATCCAGCGTTGCGCTGGCATGACACGAGGAGGTGTATGAGTCAAGGCAGCGACTTCAGCGCATTTGAACTTAGACGCGACTCGCCATTGGTCAGCCAAGATGAAATGTCACGCACACCCTGGCATGACAATGCCACGAGGATGTCGGATGTACGGGGCCGCTGCATAGCGCCGATGCGCAGAGGGACAAACCTGCCCACACCAACACTAGGTGGGTGGAGGGGCACATGAGAGCATCGCAGTAAAACGCAGGCAAGAACCAGCCCAGCAGTCTCTCAATACATAGCACAAGACATGCTGCTGTGCAGGTGACACGAAATGTTGGGAATGGTGATATGAATGAACCAAATGTGCGTAAGTATTGGAAAAGACGAACAACCCCTAAGTGTGGTCCATAATGGTTCAGGAGTTCGATATTTCTACCTTCTCTGCTCTGTCATTGCTCCCTTTATTTGGGTTGCATTATTTGACTTTATGTGATATGCCTATGTCTCTTTGCAGATACAAATTTACCATGCATCCACCCCTGAAGAGTGTCATTATTGCCATGAAATGCGTTGGGATTATACAGATGCATCATGTTTCACTTATAGGACCAAACCTTGTGTTCTAAATATTCTATTTTTTGGAGGATTATTTTTTTTTATTTTTTTTATCATGCTATTTACAGGTTGACATTTACATGTTCATGGGTTGCAATATGCTGCCTATGTGTATTAATAGATAGTGTACTCTACTAGCACTATTAGATAATTGGCTTTAAATACAAAAGATGCATACATAATTGTATGAACTTTTTAATGTTTCTTATATAATAAACTACTGTATGATTTTATTTACAAAGTTTTTTACTCCTTGTTTGGCCTGTATAGTCCTTAATCTCTTTTTTTTTTCTCTTTCCCAAATATATGCAATACGGATGATGGTCATGAGTACCACAATAATGTATGGCAATACAGTGCAGCGACCTGCCTGACTGGATACAAATTAAATGGATGGTTTATGTAGGCCCTCATACTACATAGTTTTGCTAACTCAAAGGGAAATGTACCAATAGCAAAGTAATATGAGAAAATAGCATATTGAATATAAATTATTTCAATCAATTCACCACTCCCAATCAGGCAAATAGCGGCGCTATCTTAAAGTGGAGGTTCCATCAAAAAAAATTTGCTTAAATATGTAGATTACACCTAAAAAAAAAAAAATACATTTTACCCACCTTGAAATGCCTGTTGCTATGCGTTCCCACGAAATCTGCCTTCCTATCCACCGAGGATCCTGACGTCAGCTCCCTCGGCTCTCGTCGCTAATGCTCCTGGCAAATGTAGTCAGATGATGCCGTGCGCCTCCCCTGTGAAACTCAATTGGTTGACGGTGCGGCGCTGCAGGACGGGCGGCGCTTTACTATTCGTCAATCCAGAAATCCAGGAAGTAATTGCTTGTCGGATTCATTATGCCCACAAGCAAAATGACATCCATCGGAACAACAAAATATAAAGGGCCAGATTCTCGTAGAATAGCGTATCTATAGGCGGGCGTAACGTATACGATTTACGTTACGCCACCGCAACTTACACGGGCAAGTGCTGTATTCTCAAAGCACTTGCTCCGTAAGTTGCGGCGGCGTAGCGTAAATCGGCCGGCATAAGCCCGCCTAATTCAAATGTGGAAGGGGGGGAGTGTTTTATGTCAAACTACTGTCACCCGACGTGATTGACGTTTTTCACGAACGGCGCATGCGCCGTCCGTGGAAATCTCCCAGTGTGCATTGCTCCTAATACGCCGCAAGGACGTATTGGTTTTGACGTGGACGTAAATTACGTCCAGCCCCATTCACGGACGACTTACGCAAACAACGTAACTTTTTAAAATTTCAGCGTGGGAACGACGGCCATACTTAACATTGGCTGCGCCTCATATAGCAGGGGCAACTATACGCTGGGAAAAGCCTAACGTAAACGTCGTAACTTTACTGCATCGGCCGCGCGTACGTTCGGGAATTCGCGTATCTAGCTAATTTGCATACTCAATGCGGATTTCGACGGAAGCGCCACCTAGCGGGCCAAAAAAATGCAGTTAAGATCCGACGGCGTAAGAGACTTACGCCTGTCGGATCTAATGGATATCTATGCGTAACTGATTCTAAGAATCATTTGCATAGATACGACGGCTCGGATTAGGACTTACGACGGCGTACATGGCGCTGGGCCGTCGTAAGTCCTCTGAGAATCTGGGCCAAAGTGTTCATTTAAAAAATGCAAAATGTAGTGGAAACCCCGCTTTAAACACACTAAGAAAATAAGGGGAAAAAAAAAACACATAAAAAAAATTGTATTCAGTGTTAAACGTGAAGTGAAAAAAATCAAAACAACAAAGTCCACTTTAAATGATCCAAAAAGATTCTGTGTAGGTCTTCTCTTATATGATACAATCCTCTCACTACATCTTGTGCTTTGGTGTCACCACTTCCCCGTACACTCACCAGATTAATTCGCCTCACACTACGTTCAGCAAAATGGGCTTTAACCATGGGGTTAATAATTCCATCGGCAATCTCCAGGCCATGTTTTTCATAAGCCAAGTATTATATAAGGTGTTTTTAACATATCACACTATTGGAGCTCTCTTTTTTTCCTCTATATGAGATATAATGCTTGGCATAGGCGTGCGCACAGGGTGTGCCTGGGCACACCCTAATCATTCTGAGTGGTGCAGATTCCCACTGTTTAAACCCCTGATATTTTACTAAAGCCCCCCAACGGGTTTTCTAAACAAATTGTAAAAAATAATAATGATGCTTGGCTTATAAAAAACGTGGCCTGGAGATTGCTGATGGTGGAGTTATTAACCTCAGGGTTAAAGCACATTTTGCCGAACATGTGAGTGTGAGACAAATTAATCTAGAGAATCTGGTGAATAAAACTGAAGAGTGTAAAATCTGGTGCAGCTCTGCATAGAAACCAATCATTTTCCGTTTTTTCTTTTTGTTGTTTTTTGACAAAGCTTAATTGAACAAGTTGAAGTTAGAAGCTAATTGGCTGCCATGCACCAGATTTGCATTCTCCAGTTTTAGTAAATTGCCCCCTGTGTGTCCTCTGGGGAAGTCGTGGCAATAAAGACTGAGGTGTGGTGAGAAGACTGTATGATATAAAAGAGGACTTGCACAGAATACTTTTGGATAATTTAAAGTGGACTTTTAACACTGGGTGCTATTTTGTTTTTTTCTTAGTGTGTTTAATATAGGATTATATCGGCGGCTGCGATATGTACACCCCTGGTCACTGCAGCTAAAGGAGGAGCGGTTGGGGCAGGGGTGGTAAAAACATGTCTTAACTATGGTGTTTCCCCCCTAACTACAAATATAAATTAACCCTTACTGTTCTGAGCCCCTTATAAGGGTTAGCTGCGTTTTAATCAAACATATTGGGTCAGTAACATGTTATTAAACATATTAATATTATATTATTATACAATATTTAAAGTTACTGTCACACAGGGCTCTAGTCCTGCGGGAACGCGTGGGAACGGAGTTCCTGCACTTTTTTCACAGCAGGAACGCAGTTCCCATTGCAGGACTAGAGCAGCCGAGCCGCCCGAGCCAATCCTTCACTAAGCGGCGATGCCCAGCTCGAGTCACTGTCAGGGGCAGGCGAACCTTCGTAATCCTTTATGTTACTGGCCGCTTCCTGTATATGGATTCATCGGGTAGTGTGCGGGTATTTCGTCACTTCCTCGATGCCGCAATGTCTCCTGGGAGCTTTTGTCATTGTTCCCAGGAGACATTCCAGAGGTCTGCCGCGAGTTATCGCAGGATTTAGAAAGAACTTGCTTAAAAAAACATGCGGTTTAGTAATTATGCATATGAGCGCATCATTTTTTTTTTTTTGGTGGGGGAGTGGATCTTGGGTGGGAGTTCCCACGCTTTTTTCCCCAAGACTTGACCCCTGCTGTCACATACAGAGAAATACTGCAGACCAATGCAAACATTCGAATTCCCCTTCTGTCACTCACCACTGGACCCTCACACATACCCCAGATGCCAGCTGCAAATGTAAAAATGAGGCAATAGGTGCTGGCCATGATCATACCTTATGCCACAGATAGTGTAGCGCAAATATAGTTCTATGCTACTTACTGTATATCCTGCAGTCTAAGCTTGGAAAACACATCACAGTATTGTTTACACAATCAATTTGTATTTAATGTGTGACTCTCTGTAGATTATTAGAGAATAATACAGAAAAGTTAAGAATCTCCAATGCTACGAAGGCAGTCATCCATATAATTGCTGGTTGTACAAATATTGCAGTCTATTACATTTATGTACAACTGTGTAGTGGCAGGGCCTTTCTAAATAGACCATTCAGTCTATATCCAATCAGTTATTACCTTGAACTAAATAATTAGTAACTTTATTAGAGAGTGTAATATTTGTGTGTTGCCAGCCTGTAGGTTATAAGGGAATGAAACAGAAATTGGAAATGCTTAAAATCTATATGAGTTTGTATAGTTGGCTTGTAGTTTGTGTGTGGCCTTATTTTTTTTTTTTTTTTACCTGTATTGTTTTACTAATGCCTAAAAAACACAAATTATCTGTCTAACTTTCCATTCGGAATAATAATCATTTGAAAGTAGTAGGTTACCTTGCAAAGGTAGGAAACAATTTCAATATACAGTAAAACCTTGGTTTAAGAGCGTTTTGCAAGACAAGCAAAATGTTTTAATAAACTTTGCCTCATGTCACCACTGAGTATAAAAAAGAAGAGAGGAGCCTCTAAGTGTAGCAATATGATTACATTTAATGAAGGTAAGAAATATTGCTACACTTAGAGGTGCCTCTCATCTCTTTTATACCCTGTAAAAAATAAAATGCTTTGATATACAAGTGCTTTGGATTTGAAGCATGTTTCTGGAACGAATTATGCTCACAAACCAAGATTTTATTGTACTGTGTAAAATGTTGCAGAATTTGTTGGTGTACTGTACATAAAGATTGGGTAAAAAAGTTATGATAGATATTACTATTCTCCACTAGATGGCAGTGTTGGATTCTTCATGAAAATGCATTTGTCTGAGTGTCATGAGTGTAAATTTATCAATCCTTCAAGATGAATTCAGCTCAGTTGCTCTGGGTAATCATATTTTTGATGCCAAGTGTTTTTACTGTAGGCACTTGATTTCTTAAATGTTTTTTAATACACTTGAATCAAAAAGAAATCGATGCTCACAATGAGGCTTTTTTTTTTTTTGCAATAACTTGCATTAAAATTAACTAGGCTAATGGTAATGTATTTTAGGAGTGGATTTACACTTTTTTTTGTGCATGTGTTTTTAATAATTATGTTACCCGTGTACTGCTTTAGTCATCAATGGGCCTTTTAATAAGCTAAGTCCATATTTTACAAAATAAAAACAATACAAAATGCACATATGTTTGAGACCAAAAAAAGTACATTTATTTTTTTGTTGCTGTAGCGCTACCCCCGAAGGAGCTGCTGGTTTGTTTTTGGGATCGGCATATTGAGTTACCTTGATATGGCCCAGGGGTGCAGTTGTAGAACAAAACAGTGAGCGAAGGTCCAGACAGCGAATAAAGGTTTTTTTCCAATGCTTTATTTTCCAAGCCAACACGGCCAACATCAACATCAAATGGGAAGGACAAGGTTGATGAAGAAAGAGAGAGAGAACCTTGCAGTATCAGGCCTGGATATTAATGGAACAGTCAGTACTGCTCTGTACAGTACCAATTTGTAACTCGTCGCCACTCCAACTGAGTGGGTAAAGTGCCCCCGGACAGACCCCTTTTTATAAGCATGGCAGCCCAGATGTCACTTTTCTGGGAGGAAACAGGCCTGGCTCTAGGGCCTCTGCCACAGGCCAATTACAATAACTGAGCTAGGTAGATAAATGGAGCGAATACTCCCAGTAGATTTCTGCATTGGTCACCAGATGACAGCAAACATACCTGTCAGTGCTCTGGTCACCGGATCCCCAATTGGTTTGTTCAGGCTCTGTTGGACAACCTGCCTCCGGGTCCTCCTCAAACCGACTCCCCAATCGTACGGCACCCAGCCTGGGATCCTTTCAATAGAACCAGGAACCCAGTAAGTCACTGGGGTCCCCTTGTACCTCCGGATGAGGTTCCAAGTAGTCTGCAATTATGGCCAGGTGGGCCACGCCGTCGGGGTCCATGGATGCGCGCACCCTGAAGATGGATGCCGCACCTGGAAGATTTTAGAACACATGACACCTGTCACAGATATACTCCTCTCCAGCACGCCCCGTGAGGGAAAAAGCTCCTCTGATTGGCTGCTGGAGAAACTTACTCCGCCAGAACCCCTCTGGTGCCAACTGCTGGCCAGGGATGATATTGCATCCCTGGACCACAGACTGACCCAGTGGACATTTCTGGAATGACAGAAGTCCCAAAATGTAAACAAATTGTGAATGGGAGCAAAGTAACTCTCCCATTCCCCACTAACTTTAGCGTAGTGCCCATACTGAAAGTAAGGGGGCTTTACATTGCAAATCAACCTAAAAGTATTGCACTCACAATCATTACTAGTGTTGCTCACGAATATTCGTATTGCGAATATTCGGCTCGAATATGGCATATTCGAGTATTCGCGATATATTTCGAATTTCGCAATGAATATTCGCAATTCCGAATATTCGCATTTTTTCAATTTTATTTTTAAAACAGATCACATCCTATCGACGTCTAAAAGCATTGCTGGTATGATTAGAGACCCTGGGCCAAGTAGCTAAGCTGAGGCGATCCTTTTATGTTGCCGAATATAAAAAAAAAAAAAAATTGCGAATTTTCGCTAATGCGAATGCGAAAATGATTGCGAATTTACGATAACTGTGGTAGGAGAACTCTGATTGTCTCTGATGCAAAAGGGGGGGGGCTTTGTGTATGTTTCTGTTATGAATATTTGTATGTTTGATATTATTTTTTTTTGTAAGAAGGAAAAAATTGCGCATACCTTAAAAAAAGGGGAGAATACAGCAGCAACTCAAAAATGTTATACAACATAAATTAATACAAGACAGAAAATGGAGTCGCTCTACAAGAATAAAAAATATGTCTAGTGACAAGACATGTGGGCAAATTATAAAATAAGCAAGCGCAAATAACTTGTGAAATACACAGTGAAACAAATATATAAAGAAATATAGTCCCAATAATAGAAAAATAATCTTTCATAAAAATGTCTTTGATATGTGAAGTGAAAAAAAGTCCAAAGCATGCAGCATGAACGTGTTCAATCTTCAAGGTGTTTGATTGACAAACGGCTGTGACAGATGGATAGAGTAAAGAATCACCACCAATGCAAAACACTTTTTATTTTCTATTGTAAAATATCAAGAATATTCTGAGCCAATCAGAGTGCTGCTTCCGCATTTGCCGAATATTCGCAATTATTTTCTATTGTAAAATATCAAGAATATTCTGAGCCAATCAGAGTGCTCCTTTCGCATTTGCCGAATATTTGCAATTATTTTGTATTGTAAAATATCAAGAATATTCTGAGCCAATCAGAGTGCTCCTTCCGCATTTGCCGAATATTCGCAATTATTTTGTATTGCAAAATATCAAGAATATTCTGAGCCAATCAGAGTGCTCCTTCCGCATTTGCCAAATATTCGCAATTATTTTGTATTGTAAAATATCAAGAATATTCTGAGCCAATCAGAGTGCTCCTTCCGCATTTGCCGAATATTCGCAATTATTTTGTATTGTAAAATATCAAGAATATTCTGAGCCAATCAGAGTGCTCCTTCCGCATTTGCCGAATATTCGCAATTATTTTGTATTGTAAAATATCACGAATATTCTGAGCCAATCAGAGTGCTCCTACCGCAGTTATCGAAAATTCGCAATTATTTTCGCATTCGCAATAGCGAAAATTCGCAATCATTTAATTTCGATAAAATATCACGAATATTCGAATTTAGCGAATATATCTCGAATATTCGACTATATATTCGAGATATATCGCGAAATCGAATATGGCGTATTCTGCTCAACACTAATCATTACTTCACAGGTGCAATGCCAGGCTTCTGCAGACCGTTCCTTTAGTGTAATGTCTATACTGGGATAAAGACTTTCAGTTTGAGAGCTGGAGGAACTGTCCATGGACTATGGTGATCACAGCACTAATATTCCATTGCAAACTCCAAGTCTATTTTCCACAGGGGAAGTAGTTTACTCATTCACAGATCTTTGACTGCACAGCTCTGCGAATTTCAAAAGAGACAGTGGTTGAGGGGAGAAGAACTCTTGCATGCTGTCACGGGGGTTGTGGGGGCTTTGGGGTTTTGCATTACAACCTAAATATCTGTGTACCATGGTTCAAAGGGTTGAGTTAACTGTATTACACAACAGAGGAATTATAAATGTTCTAAAAATCTGGCGCCACCTTAGTGCATCACAAAGACAGTAAATAGTCACGTACTACTTGCATTATAAAGCAAAAATGTGGATGGTTTTAAGTGGCAAGGTAAAATAACAACTGACCATTCAACCTGTACATGCCATAGATACTCTTTTTTTACATAACAGACTTGCTGTTGACATAATACACCTCTCCATTTTATGTGTATCTGTTAATGTCAGCAATTTACCTAAATGCAGCAATATATAGATAGATATAGACCCTGAGGCATACGTATTAAACAAATTGGCAACAAATTTGGACACAGATCAGGCTGCAGGGGCAGATCAAGAGCCTTGTGTCGGAATCGTTACTGCCAGGAAATAAGGTTTTATGCAGGAACTTTATCGGGACAATGGCTGATGTTGGCGCTTCACTCATCAAGGCACCGTGGTTGATTTGGTGTCAGGATGGTTGAAGCGCATTATGTTTATCATTACATTGTAATATAAAATAAAATAGTTCAACTCACCATAATGCTGAATCAGTGGGAGCCCCGAGTGTGTCACTTGCCACATCACCTGCCACCAGACGCAGCTTGTCACTTGCCAAGTCACCTGCCTTCAGATGCGGATTGTCACTTTCCATGTTGCCTATCACCAGATTCGGATTGTCACTTGCCTGCCCCAAGGTGCAGATTGTCACTTGCCTGCTACAAGATGTGTATTGTCACTTGCCACATCAGTTTCCTGCTACAAGATGCGGATTGTCACTTGCCACGTCACCTGCCACAAGTTGTGGATTGTCATTTGCCATGTCACTTGCCTGCTACAAATGCGGGTTGTCACTTGCCACGTTCCTTGCCACAAGTTGGGGATTGTCACTTGCCATGTCACTTGTCTGCTACAAGATGTGGATTGTCACTTGCCACGTCACTTGTCTGCCACAATATGCAGATTGTCACTTGCCACAAGTTGCGGATTTTCACTTGCCACATCATTTGCCTGCTACAAGATGCGGATTGTCACTTGCCACGTCACCTGCCACAAGTTGCGGATTGTCACTTGCAATGTTCCTTGCCTGCCACAAGATGTGGATTGTCACTTGCCATGTCATTTGTCTGCAACAAGATGTGGATTGTCATTTGCCATTTCACTTGCTTGCCATAAGATGCGGATTGTCTGCCTGCCACAAGGTGCATATTGTCACAGCAGAGAGATGATGTAATGTCTCTGCTGCCCATGGCTGCATAGTAAGGACGAAACTAAGGGGATGCAGAGTGGCTCTCTGCTTGCATGCCCACCGACTCACCCATCGGCCTGGTTACTGGCATGGTTGCCCGCTCCGCTCACCCATCAGCCCATTTACTGTCCTCCCTTCCCACTCACCCATCGGCACGGTTTTTGGCGCGACTGCACGCTCCGCTCACCCATCGGTCCGCTCACTGTTCTGCCTGCCCGCTTACTGGCATGACTACCCACTCACTATTTTCTGGGGGGGGTTGCCATATTGACTTGCTGCTTATTGACGCTTAGCATTCACTGAGAATAAGGCAAAGTGTTCTGTGAATGGCGCCTGAGCCAAGCGAGTAACCCCCTGTGTTCACTGTGGAGAAGGGCAGCCATTCAGCATAGGACCCAAAAACAAGTGGCTAACACTGGAGTAGCAGTGCCTATTACAGTATTTTCCAGCTTTCACAGCGATCGGCCAAGTATGCCACACATTGATTACATTGATCCAAGCTGGACCTACATTTTAGCTAGAAGAAGAGACCAGGGTCAGGTTATATTCTGTTTTAGCAAACAAATTAAAAATTGTAACAACAAATTGTAGCTACCTACGTATATGGTAACGTGTAAAGTGCAATAACTTTCATATACTGTTGGCAGTCTCTTGTTCTCAATGAAACAATATAACAGATTAACTTGTCCAGGAATATATCTGAATAAACAAAGTAGCCTGTAGTTCAAGAAGATTCTCACATCGTTGCTGCAACACTTAGCACATGAAGGGAAAAGTGCTTTTTTGTATACTAGAAGACATAATAGATATTGCAGGATAGTGTAATAGCTTATTTATTACAAAATGGAAGCCTTGTACTAGGAGCAAGTCAGTGATGCAGTCTGGCCTTTTTCTCAGTCGTTCATGGCCACTACCACTGGGTTCAGGCACAGTAGAGTATTTGGGTCCGGAATTCTCAATCAACCCAGCAGAAAAAACGCATTAAACATATGATGAATTCATCTTAAATTGGCATATCTGTGCAAATAAAGTCCATATATAAAGTAAAAAAAGGTGCTCAGATTTTCTAAACATCAATAGTTCCTTTTTCTTTGCATGAAGGAATGACGATAATGTGCACCACAGAAGAAAAATGCTATCTCCTCTTTTGTAAACACACATATTAACATGTCCATGTGTGTAAGCCCATAAAAAACGGCATGCAATGACATTGATTACTGCATTCTCAATGTGGGAAATGGCCCAAATTTGTTTTGCTTCGAAAGTATAAATATGCGGCTGAATACATATTAAAAATTTCAAAAATGATAGTTAGCCGTCGGTCACAGTTGAGGATAGACCTCATTGCATCCACATTTTGTTCTGCTTTTGACCGACGGCTCACTATCAGAAGGATTGTAGAGGAAATGGGAATTACCAAGTCAATTGTTCATGAAATCGTGACTCAGGATTTGAACATGAGAAAGGACACCAGTTTGGTAGTGTGGAATAGCGTCCAAAGAACTACTATGCAGGCTCTGATAGCCATCCCACTTGAAGCCTTCCAGCGATGCTATGAAGAATGGAAAAATTGCTGGGAGCGTGGTGTATACTCACAAGGAACATTGAAGTAGACAATATTCAATTGTAAAATTGTTCAATAAAATATTATTTTAAATATCACCCTTATTGCTTTCTGGACACACCTCGTATTTAAATGGTGGTTAGCTATAGACCAATGTAAGTATGCAATTTAAGCCTCATACATACGATCGGACTTCCATCTGACTTTTTTGTCCTAAGGGGCGTTGGCTGTGAACATTCAACAAATCACGTGGTTTTTCAGCTCTTTACTGCCACCCTTTGGGCAACTTCTGCTATTGTTGTCTGATGTTAGCATTGGTTCTGAGCATGCGTGTTTGTACTTTGGATTTTAGTCCGATGGACTTGTGCACACACGATCAGATGATCCGACATAACAGATTTGTTGTTGGAAAGTTTGAGAGCATTTACAGCGAACATTTGTCCATGGAAATTCCGACAACAATTGTACGATGGAGCATACAGATGGTTGGATTGTCCGATCGTGTGTGTGGGCCTTTAGTCTAGTCTTTTGGGTCTTTTTTTTTTTTTTATCAGATAATCTTTATTACGATTTTTAAAACAGTTTACAGTAATACAAAACAATACTGCACAGAAAGTTACATTTTACTGCAAATAAAAATACAATACAGCAAGACATATTGTATAAGACTAAAGCCTCGTACACACGACCGTGGAACTCGACGGGCGAAACACATCGTTTTCCTCGTCGAGTTCCTTGTTAGGCTGTCGAGGAACTCGACAAGGCAAGTTTCTCCATTCCCGTCGAGGAAATAGAGAACTTGCTCTCTTTTTGGCTCGTCGAGTTTCTCGACAGTTCCTTGACGAAAATGTACACACGACCGGTTTCCTCTGCAAAAAAATATCTCCCAGCAAGTTTCTTGCTGGTTTTTGCAGAAAAACTTGGTCGTGTGTACGAGGCCATACAGACTCAGACAGGGGGGGGGGGGGGGGGGGGGTTTACTAAAGGCAAATCAACTTTGCACTACAAGTGCAAATAGCACTTGAAATTGCACTGAACGTGCACTTGGAAGTGCAGTCGCTGTAGATCTGAGGGGGACATGCAAGGAAAATAAAAAACAGCATTTTAGCTTGCACATGATTGGATAATAAAATCAGCAGAGCTTACCCTCATTTCAGATCTACCTCTCAGATTTACAGCGACTACACTTCCAAGTGCACTTTCAGTGCAATTTCAAGTGCAAAGGGGATTTGCCTTTTGAAAATAACCCCCTATATCTGCCATTCTTCTCTGAAGATATTGTGAGCTCCTACCAACAGTGGTACATTGGGAGAGGATATCTACTTAAAGCAGGGGTTCACCCCAAAACATTTTTTTAACATTACATTCAGCCGAGTTGACAATCGGCTGTTTTTTTTAATTTTATCCCCGTACATACCGTATTTTCACCGCCACTTCCGGGTATGTCTTCTACGGGACTGGGCGTTCCTATCTGATTGACAGGCTTCCGACCATCGCATACAGCACGTCACGAGTTGCCGAAAGAAGCCGGACTGCGAGTCGGCTCTATACGGCGCCTGCGCACCGAAGTTCGGCTTCTTTCGGCAACTCGTGACGTGCAGTATGGGATGGTCGGAAGCCTGTCAATCAATTAGGAACACCCAGTCCCGCAGAAGACATACCCGGAAGCAAGCGGCGGTGAAAATACGGTATGTACGGGGATAAAATTTTAAAAAACAGCCGATTGTCATTCTGACAACTTGGCTGAATGTAATGTTAAAAAAAAATTTGGGGGTGAACCCCCGCTTTAATAGCTATGGCAATGTTAATTATATCGATTCATAATATCAATTAGCTGGTCTAATATTAAATGTGGCGGTGCTAATCCTTGAACCTTCAACTCTTTCCACAATCTCATACATTTTTTTTGGGGGGGGGGGGGGGCGCCCATGCGTTAGTATACCAATTTTCTCTAAGTAACATGGAGTTAGCCTGTTATACCCATAATTGTCTGGTCAGAGGGTATGGGAATAACAAATGGTGTGTCCCAAACTTACATGCTATAACTAATAATCTAGACCTGGGGTCTCCAAACTTTCTAAAAAAAGGGCCAGTTTACTGTTCTTCAGACATTAGTGCATGGATGCTCAACCTGTGGCTCTCCAGCTGTTGCCGAACTATAAGTCCCATGATGCATTGCAAGCTGCTCACAGTTACAAGCATGACTCCCAAAGTCATAGACATGATGGGAGTTGAAGTTCCACAGCAGCTGAAGGGCCACAGGTTGAGCACCCATGCACCCATGCTAGGGGAACCGGAATGTGACCAGCGGGAGTGGAAATTTTCCTGGTATTAGTGGGAGTAAACATTACCACATTTGGTATTAGGGGAGGAATAGTGCACCATTGTTGATATCAGTGGGAGGAATAGTGCCCCAAAGGCCAGAAAAAGGCAAGCAAAGTCCCACAGTTTGGAGACCACTGGTCTAGACAATGTAACAATGATGGCTGATATTGTTCCTCATTATTGTTCCTCATCTAGCATCCCAAATATACATAGTAGAGGATCAAGAGGAAGAATGGCATGAAAAATAGTTGACACAGGGTTTGATTTACTAAAACTAGAGGGAGCAAAATCTAGTACAGATGTGCATGGTGGTCAAGCTTTTTACAAAAACGAAAACCTGGAAGCTTATTGGTTTCGGTGCAGAGCTGCACCAGATTTTAGTACATCGAACCAATACCTTGGTAATTTAGGAGAGCTTCACAAAACATACAAACAAAGCTTGGATTTGGGGTGCTACACTTATTCGTTAACTAAATAGATTGTAGTGCAAGCTTTTGAGGCATGCTGATGTGCAGAGAAAGGCCAGAATGCCTCCAAAGCTTGCACTGCAATCTATTTAGTTAACCAACAAAAATGGTAGCAGCCTAGATCCAAATGTTTCTTGATGGCTAACATAGTACAACACTATGCTGCTAATTTAACTAAATCTTAATTTAATAATTCTCACCTTATACATATTTATACCTGCCCAAAATACTAATATGGCATAAATGTTTGTCCTCACCTCAGCCTTAGGCCCTGTACACATGGGCAAGAATCTCGTCAGGAAAAACCCGTTGTTTTCCTTGACGAGATTCTTGGCAAGAATCTCTTGCCGCCCGAGTGTACACACTGACCTTTCAAAAGAACCGTGGTTCTCTTGAAAGGCAAGAATGCGGTGACGTCATTGCGTACAACGAGCATGCGCTCGTCACATTCAATGCCGTTGCCGCCATCTTGCTTCACCCTACCTATGTCGTGGAAGCTACTGCGCATGCGTCTAAGTCATTTCGAGCATGCGCGGGTTTCCACGGCGTCAGGTAAGTATACACACTCTCGGGTTTCTCGTCTGGAAACAGGCCGACAAGAATCTCGACGAGAAAAAAGAGTTCTATTTTTTTCTCGTCGAGATTCTGGCCAGATTTCCAGACGAGAAACCTCAAAGCCTCGTATACGCGAATGGTTTTCTCGGCAAGAAGCAGTTTTTTTGCTGGTTTTTGCCGAGAAAACCGGTCGTGTGTACGAAGCTTGAGACACAATGACCAGTGAGTCATTCCCCAGTCAGCCAGTAAAAAGCTGGTATTCACATCCTCTTGTGTACACACTTCCTACGTTTTCCTTAAAGACAATTTGTCTCATCAGAGCTTAAGCCTTAGACATGTGTGCCTTATTTCCTATTAGTCAGGCAATTGTTCGGCTGCCTTGTAGGGTAGCTATATTTAGACTTATGATTTATTTTCATTATATTTGTATAATTCATATGTTTGCTGGTTGTGGTTCCAACCTAGGAGCATTCATGGGTCCTAAGACTAAAGAAAAAGCCGTGCGTATACTGTATGCAAACTCAAAGGACAGATTGAGGCTGCCAGGAAGAGCCTGGCTGATCTGCTGATATACTCAGGAAAAAGGTGTTTCCTACAAAACTGCTGACTGTTCTGGCCGGTCTAACATGGCCAAGAGTAGCGATGGCTGTAACAATAATAGGAATAAGGGAAGTGCAGGGGTTTGATGGGACTTGGAGCTATCTTGTGTCTGTTCTTTGGATTACTTAGAAGCAAGCTGATAATTTTGGTGGTGATGATGTTGACAAAGCTCCAATAATAACACTTAACAAATTGTCAATCTTTAGCATACTTTAGAACGCCAGGCAGATACAAAAGTACTATTTATTGCCGTTATGATACATTAAACAAATTATGGATTTTTGAAAATTACAATAAATACATGGATCTGATCCATGTATTCTTTGAATTATTTATCTGCATAATTTGTATTCTTGGGGGTGCCATGTTTATTTAACAGAAGGCTTGGAAAGTGCTTACATCCTTGTTTCATGTTTCCCTTATTGTTAATAGTCTTCTGCAACCCAAGATAAAGATGCCAAAGCACACTTAACCTTTCACCCTGCCGTATTCTATGGTTACAAAGAAAAGTGTAATTTGTTGTTGAGAGCTATTCACCATTCTATTGGATTTCTGTATGCTTCAAACACCCAGTTAGGTTACCAAACTTACATTTTTATTTTAATTTCTCCTTTAACACAGTTTTTGATTTGATACAAACAAAGAATTGTACTGCTAATAGAAAATTGAATCTATATTGAATTCAAACGTTTTATTCATTATTGATATATAAATTGTAGATTCTAATTTAGATGGGAAATTATAGAACCATCCTAGGCACTAATGCCGCGTACACACCATCACTTTATGTGATGAAAAAAAACGACACTTTCTGTGAAGTAAAAAATGACGTTTTTGAAACTTCAATTTTCAAAGACGAAGTTGCCTCCACACCATCGTTTTTCTCACAATGTTCTAGCAAAGTGAGGTTACGTTCCACCACGTTTTACAATTGAAGCTTGCTTCATAAGTAGCTTCTGGGCATGCGTGGATGAAAAAACGTCTTAAAAAACGACGTTTTTTGCTACACACGGTCAATTTCTGTGAAGTAAAAAGTGCACTTTTGAAAAACGACACATAAAATTTAAGCATGCTTCAATTTTTTTTGGTCGTTTTTTACAAGACATTAAACGACGTTTTCACCCACACACGGTCAATTAAAGTGACGTTTTTAAAAACGTCATTTTTTTTCATCACATAAAGTGATGGTGTGTACGCGGCATTAGAATTGCCAGTGTTATATACAAGATAAAATATCTTGAATCCTTTCAGTTGTTTCAGGTATATTAGATTTTTAAGTAATACACAGACTGGTAGACTTGGCAGTCTTTGTATTATTGGGAGGAGAATAGCTAGTTTCGTTATCATAGGGTGCCACATTCTTAAATAAGCAACACAGGTAATAAACTGGATTTTAACCAATTAGCCTGCGTAAGATTAACGGGCTTCCCTCTGGTCTCAGATTCTAGTACATGAATCTGTCAATGACCTTGCCTTGTACTCAGGATTTAAATGTCCCATTGTATTCTTTTCTCTCCTATCTTCAGGTCACATAACATAAATTCATAAATTTACTAGCAGTCATCTGTCAGCTACTGACAAGGACACATTGGCTTACTCAGCCTAAATTATCTAAACATTCCTGGAACTTTGTAGTTGGAAGCTTTATACTCAGGAGCTAATACATGTGTTTGAACTATAAGACAAATGTGTCTGCGTTGCCCACAGCCACAAATCACTCTCCAGCTGCCATTTTTCTAGCATTAATTAGATAAACTGGTTGGTGGAGGGGGGATTATGATGTGGGGTTGTTTTTCAGAGGTTGGCCCCTCAGTTCCAGTGAGGGGAAATCTTAAGGCGTCGGCATACCAAGACATTTTGGACAATTTCATGCTCCCAACTTTGTGGTAACAGTTTGAGGATGGCTCCTTCCTGTTCCAACATGACAGCGATAGAACACCTGTGAGCCAGGCCTTCTTGATCAAAATCAGTGTCTGACCTCACAAATGGAAGAATTATCAAACGTTCCTATAGACACACTCCTAAAGCCTGTGGACAGCCTTCCCAGCAGAGTTGAAGTTGTTATAGGTGCAAAGGGTGATCCAACTCAATATTGAACCCTACGGACAAAGACCGGGATACCATTAACCACTTCCATACCGGGCCTATTTTGGCACTTCTCTCCTACATGCATAAATCACAATCGTATCTTAGTTGCATATTTACGCTGGCCGCTAGGTGGCGCTTCCTTATATTTACGAGTCGAATATGCAAATTAGGTAGATACGCCGATTCAGAAACGTACGTACGCCCGGCGCATTTTTTTAAGTTGTTTACGTAAGGCTTTTTCCGGCGTAAAGTTACCCCTCATAAAGCAGGGGTAAGTCATGTTAGGTATGGACGTCGGAAACGTACGAACAGCGTCGTATTTTACGTCGTTTGCATAAGTCGTTCGTGAATAGGGCTGTACGTAAGTTACGTTCACGTCGAAAGCATTGGCAGTTTGCGGCGTAATTTGGAGCATGCGCACTTGGAAACGTTCACGGACGGCACATGCGCCGTTCGTAAGAAACGTCAATTACGTGGGGTCACAAGTAATTTAAATAAAACACGCCCACATCATCCACATTTGAATTAGGCGGGCTTACGCCGGCCCAGTTACACTATGCCGCCGTAACTTACAGCGCAAGTTATTTCTGAATACGGGACCTGCCGATGTAAGTTACGGCGGCGTAGTGTATCTGAGATACGCTACGCCCGCCGAAAGATACGCAAATGTATCTGAATCCGGGCCCTTATTTTTAAAAATGGAGTGACACTATTTTCAAACATTTTGTTGACTACAGTGAACCACGCCATTCCACTAATCCATGCCTGAATAATGTTGATGGATGCCTAGGGCAGCACCCTAATGAATTAGAAGGTGCAACTGGTAGTGATCATTGACTCCTCAACCACTACATTGGTATTACTTTAAATAAAACCTGTTTAATCTTTTAATCTTTTGAGCATTAACCATTAATTATTAAACATCACATTTTCCCATTTGCCCAGAGATCCACAGTGGGGCAGATTCAGGTACCGCTAAGCACTCCTTACGGAGGCGCAGCGTCCCGTTTTTGCCCTGCGCCCCCGCAAATGAACTGCACTACGCTTCATTAACAAAGCAGTAGCCACGTAATTTGCGTGGGCGCTCCTCAAAAATGCCCGGCATAAAGGCGCCTAATGTAAATGATCCCGTAGGGGGCGGGAATAATTTAAATTAGGCGCGTTCCCGCGCCGAGCGTAGGGCGCATGCTCCGTCGGGAAAATTTCCCGACGTGCATTGCGGCAAATGACGTCGCAAGGACGTCATTTGCTTCAAAGTGAACGTAAATGGCGTCCAGCGCCATTCACGATTCACTTATGCAAACAACGTACAATTTAAACTTCGCGACGCAGGAACAATGGGTATACGTAGCATTGGCTGCCCCTGCTATTAGCAGGAGCAGCCTTACGCGAAACCCGACGGACGGAAACGACGTAAACTGCGTACGCAGGGCTCGTGTAACGTTGTGAATCGGCGTTAGTATGCAATTTGCATACTATACGCTGACCACTACGGGAACGCCCCCTAGCGGCCAACGTAAGAATGCAGCCTACGATATGACTGGCATAAAAGCCTTATGCTAGTCATATCTTAGGCTGCCGTCGGCGTAACGAGGTTCCTGAATCAGGAGCATTCGAAACGCCGGCGCAAGTAAGCAATTGCGCTGCGTAACTATGGTTACGCAGACGCAATTGCTTCTTGAATCTGGGCCAGAGGTCCCAATTTCAGCAATGACTTGGAACTCTTGTTCTTTCATCATATCCCAACCACAGCGGCCAATAATGTGTGCTTGTGTAGGTTTGTGGGATGAAGAGGCTTGTACCTATTGGAATTAATCGGCATCTTTGTTGCTAGTCAATCGTGAATGAGGTTACTGACTCACAAGAACTCTTAGGCCGCGTACACACGGTCGGTTAAAACCGATGAAAACGGACTGAAGGACCTATTCATCGGTCCAAACCGATCGTGTGTGGGCCCCATCGGTCAGTTATCCTTCGGTCAAAAAATTTAGAACTTGCTTTAAAATTGAACCGATGGACGCCTAATCGATCGGTCAAAACCGATGGTTAGTATGCAAAAGCATCGGTTAAAAATCCACGCATGCTCAAAATCAAGTCAACGCATGCAAGTCAACGTTTTTTTCAGCACGTCGTTGTGTTTTACGTCACCGCATTCTGACACGATTGTTTTTTTAACCTATGGTGTGTAGGCACATCAGACCATCAGTCAGCTTCACCGGTTAACCGATGAGAATGGTCCTTGACTGTAGTGATGTAAGGTAGGGTGACCATACATCCCCGGTTTCCAGGGGCCGGTCCTTGATTTGAGGACACTGTCCCTGGACCAAGTCTGTCCCCGGTTTTGTCCCCAGATTGGATTTGAACAGGGGCTGGGGCAATTTCAAAGACAGTCAGTTCAGAATAATAAAAAAAAACACTCTTCCGCTCCTACTAGCTTAGGGGAGTATATTTTTTCCATTATCTGTGCCCCTTTCTGATAGTCATGTGCTGGTCGGAGCAGAGGGAAAATTTCTTCAGGTTTGAGTATATGCCCATTTAGCTCCGCTCGCATGTTCTTCTGCCTTGGCTCAAGTCCCGGCCAGCCGCCTGCCTGCTTATCTCCTTGCTTTCCCTGGCGGAGTGATCTTCAACTGTTCCCCACCCAGTAGTAGCCAGGGCCTGGAAAGTGAGACTTGACTGCGGTGGTGACGGGCAGAGAGTTGCTGATTGCCGTCATTACTAGTAAAAAAAAAAAAAATATGTCCCCGGATTTCATTTAACAAATCTGGTCACCTTAATGTAAGGGCCAACAGAAGTAACCTCAGAGCACAGCATGGGGCCAGGAATCTTACACATCTGGAAGTGTCAGAGTCTTTGGGTGGCAGTTTCCTTCTGGTACAGCGCCATTCAGCAGAAAAAGAGGTGAGCATTTACAATCTTCTTTCCGGGCACACTTTCTTAAGCAGTTTTATTATAGTAACAGAGTTTATTCTTTCAGCCAGAACATGACAGAACCATGCCACCTCCAGCACTGCCCTGTCCTCTCAGACTTTCAGTTGTCATTGGTAAACACAGAAGCCAGTAGAGAAAGTTTGCTGTACTACTCACTTTCTCTGCCGGTATCTATGGTTACCAGATAAAATTAATTATATTGCTACCAGTGGCGGCTGGTGTATTTTTTTTTCTGGGGGTGGCAAACAACCACCCCCCAGCCCCTGCTCAGTCTAGTCACCCACACCACCCCTGGGTGTCCAGCGGTCGGTCATCCACTTACCCCATCTAGGTTCTGGGCTGGCAGCATGGCGGCGGATGGGCCTCTTCTCCTCCTTTTGCATCACGGTGGCTTCTGCCATGCGTCTTCACCCTCCTCCTCCTAGGCATTGAATATGATCGCCTGTCCTTTCAGCCAATCGAGTGACGGGTCTCAGCACCCACTTCCTTTTTGGTCGGGAGGAGGATCAGTGTGAGAATAGTGCACTCCACAAATCTGGCCTTTATAGAAGAATGGCAAGAAGATGTGGGGGACACAGCAAACATGTGGAAGAAGGTGCTCTGGTCAGATGAGACCAAAATTGAACTTTTTGGCCTAAAAGCAAAACGCTATGTGTGGCAGAAAACTAACACTACACATCATTCCGAACACACCATCCCCATTCTCTAGATGTGCAAAACCGGTAGAGACATCCCCAAAAAGACTTGCAGCTGTAATTGCAGGGAAAGGAGGTTCTACAAAGTATTGACTGAGAAGGGCTAAATACAAATGCATGCCACACTTTTCACATATTTATTTGGAAAAATTATTGAAAATCATTTATCATTTTCCTTCCACTTCACAATTATGTGCCACTTTGTGTTGGTCTATCACATAAAATCCAGATAAAATACTTTTACGTTTCTGGTTGTAACATGACAATATTTGGAAAATTTCAAGGGGTATGAATACCTTTTCAAGGCACAGTATATCGACTGTGAGTCATTGCCTCAAACCTCTGGGTTGGAAATTTCCTGCTACGCCCACGTTCTAAGAATTTTATGCTAGAATTAATGAGATCAAGATGGCGGCTAGACTGAATAATATGCTTGATAAATATAATGAAATCTGGTGGCTCTGAAATACTCATACTGCTCAGAACTAATTAGCCATCATTGGAGAAGCCTTCCCCCTTACATTTCTCTATTTTGTGGAGAGGCATGCTGCTTTTTCTTTGGGACTGTCAAGCAATTATCTGGCTCTGCTTTGAATGCCTTGCAAATGTTTTGGACAATATGGGACTTGACCTAATTGCTATTGATTATGAGCCCTTAGCTTTGTCGCGTGTGTCCTCCTGGGTTCTCCCTATCTGGGTCTACTGGCCTGCACTGCATAGTATCCCACAGTATTGTATAACCTTGTTTTTGATAGGTATCATTCTGTATTTATAGTTCTTAATTATGTATGCTCTGCACCTTTGATGTTTTAGATATTAGGAGAGCCTGGTGCGCTGAGTCAACCCTTGCTTCTTGTTTTGGGGAACCCAACAGTGAGATTTCTCTTTCATAACTCCTGACTCTTGTATACCTAAAAGTTTTATGTGTTCCTGTTTGTTCAACTTTTCATGTTCCAGCACCACCTCTTGTATTCTTCATAAGATACATTTATCAGTGTAATAAACAAAGAAGCTCCCCATCACTATTACCCCACCCCCCCCAGTCAAGAATAATGGATGTGTAACACCTAACACTAATAAAAGGTGCCTATGAACTAGTGCCCAACACTCATCTGTTAAAGTATAAACACTCGGATATTAATAGTAGTAGTTAAATGGACCATTCACCCAAAACTGATAGTACAGGACTAAATCACCTTCTAGCTTCTTTCATCCTTTGGGGACTTCGGCACTAAGTAAAAAAATGTTTGGTTGTTTAAGGAGAATTTGTCTCCCATATACAGTATACTCACCTCTACCGTGCTCTCCTGCCATCACAAAATGCCTGTGGTTCCAGGTATGGGGAGGGGAAACAAGACCACTTGCCATGATGCAGTGCACAGTCTTAAACTTAAAGTAGTGGAATATTCAAGATTTTGAGTTATCCCTGGAACAGGAGGTGAATTTAAGTTGTTTTTAAGGACGTGTTCAGGGCATAAATATCTGAGTGGGGATTACATGTCATTTACTGTTGTGTCTACAGAACAGGAGGCAAAAGGAACATCTCCCCATTGAGACACAATACTCTATCCTAAACAAAACAAAAAATCCAAGTTTTAGCTTTAGCTATACTTTAATTCTCTAGCATAAGTTCCCCAAAAATGACAGAGTTTCCGAGTTGACAGAGCCTTTAAATAGGGGGATACCAACACAAAATATGTCAAACCCCATGCAAACTTTTTTTTTTAATTTCTGTGTACTTATATACCGTATATACTCGAGTATACACCGACCCGAAAATAAGCCGAGGCACCTAATTTTACCACAAAAAATGGGAAAACTTATTGACTCGAGTATAAGCCTAGGGTGTCCATCTGCATGCCTCACTGTGCCTCAATTTGCCTCACTGTGCCCATGCATCACTGTGCCCATGCCTCACTGTGCCCATGCCTCACTGTGCCCATGCCTCACTGTGCTCATGCCTCACTGTGCTCATGCCTCACTGTGCCCATGCCTTACTCTGCCGATGCCTCACTGTGTCAATGCCTCACTGTGCCTCACTGTGTCCATGCCTCACTGTGTCCATGACTAGACTTACGTTTAACATGGGATTATATAGAAGGGGTGCCCGGCTTTGAAAAATCGGTGCTTCCCGGCCATAGGTCCCCCAAACAGCAAACTTTGCACACTTGTAGAGGAGAATTGGAGATACATGTGTACCAAGTTTCGGTCCAGGGGACCTACGGCCGTCCGGTAATGGGTCCCCAAAATATGGGAGATTAGGAGCAAATAAGCCAAGGGGGTCATTTTCAGCACACAAAAATGTGCTGAAAAACTTGGCTTATACTCGAGTATATACGGTAGGTATAATTCAAATCATTTTTAACATCTGTTAAAAAGATTTGTTCAAAGGTATTCCTTTCTAAGGAATACATTACAAAGGGAATGAATCTTTCTTCTATGTAGATTTCCTGTACAAAACACAGCTACATCACAATACATACACAAAAACGTATCAATCACCTTAGCATCTATTCATATTGTTGTGTACTGGCATTTAGGTCTTTACTGCACTTCAGATCCTGTGTGTCATTGATCCCCCCCCTCCCACTGTTGGGATTCAATGGCAGGAATTCTGCATCCCCTCCTATACTTCCTCAGGAAAAATATGAAGAAGGAACTTGATCCCAGGGTATTCAGTGTGGGACAGTGTACGGAAGAGACAACTCTGCTCTAAATATGGTTCAAGAGTTCCAGCACAACCTCTGTCTTCTCTATCCCTATGGTGTCTAGGATCTTGAGTTCTTGGCTTTACATTGACTCCATGAACAGGGACCATGCTCCTTCACATCACAAAGCTGAGGCTGATGGTATTATTGTGGACTTGGCTGCCTGGATTGAACTCTCAGGATCTGGATCCCAGTGGGAAAAATGTCTGTATATCTGATGGGTAAGCATTCATTACTCCGTGGCCCCCACTTAATGTTTGTTCCTGAACTGGTGCTTCATTCTAGGAAAAGAAAACTGCATTTCCAGGAAAACAGATACTTCGTACAGTCTTTGGTTTTTCATATGTGGAATAACTGAGCATTGCAGAGTGTTTAGTATAATTAAATGCTGCTGTTATATGTTTCAGAAGTAGACCTCATTACCCTAATTGCAATGTACAATTGTCAGTACTTTTTCCAGTTATTTATTACAAGAGTCACAAACTTCTCTTGGCCTTATGTAGGCATGTATCTTGAATCTTTATTTATAATCTGGAAGATATAAAAAAAAAAAGAAATCTAAGGACTTGAAAGACATGAAGCACTGTACTTTTTTTAAAATGGAAAATGATTAATCATGAAATATAATGTGCACTTCAAAGCACCTGTGGAGTTCTTTATGACTCACAGAAACATTGAAGATTGTACGGAGTGTATAGAATATTAAAATAGGGCTGTTGTATGTTTCAGATCCAGACATCGTCTGGGCTCATTATCGTTATATAATTGCCATGTATTATTGGTAATATTATGTCTAGTTATTTCAAGAGCCATTGTGAAATCTGTAAACTTCTCTTGACCGTATTTAAGTATCTTTTTTTTTGTCATTTGAATGATAGAACAAAAAAACTTAAGGACCCTTCTGATATGAAGGAGTGCACATTATTGTTTAACTACCTCAATTCAGGGCACTTTCACCCCTTACTGCCCACAACATTTTTTGCTAAAAAAAAAACAACAACAAAATAAGACTGAAAATGTTGCAAAAAAAGTTTCTTTTAGTTTCTGTCAGTAAATTTTGTAAATAAGTAATTTTTCTTCTTCACTGTTATGCATTGATGAGGCTGCACTGATGGGTGCTGATGGGCACTGATGAGGCCGCACTTATGGGCAATGATAGGTGGCACTGTTATGTGGTGTGGCACTGATGAGCACTGGTAGGCGGGACTGATGGGTGGCACTGGTGAGCACTGATAGGCAGGGATGGACTGGCCATTGTGACTACAGGGAGTTTCCCGGTGGGCCAATGTCTCAGTGGGCCGGCTTCAGTGACAGCGGACCGCCGCCCCCCTCCGCTCCTCTTTCTCTCCCTTCCCGCACCGCTCACCTCCTCTCCCTCCCCGCACCGCTCACCTGGGGGGAACAGGGAAGCAGAGGGAGGACCAGAGGAGCAGGGGAGACGACAGAGGAGCATGGGGGGAGGGGACAGACAGCTGACTCAACAGCTATGGCCTGGTAGTGTCTCACTTCTGCCTAATCTTGTCCCATAAGGGGGGGCACCGAACTGATTCTTAGTCCCGGGTGAAATAATGCCTAGCTTCCCCACTAGTACTGCCTATAAGAGTACCAGTACCAGCTGTTCTACTCTAATAAAGTAGAATGGCTAGTGGCTAGTGAAGGGGGAGAGGGGGCTTGGTTGGCCGGGGGGGGGGGTGCGGGAGTTGTCCGGCCGCCATGGGAGAGACCCGTCAAAGTGGGCCAGTCTGGATGAAGTCCAGGGCCAAATTTTTGTCCCAGTCCAGCCCTGCTGATAGGTGGCACTGATGGGAACTGATAGGCGGCACTACTGGGCACTGATAGGTGGCACTGATGGGAACAGATAGGTGGCACTGGCGGGCACTGATAGGTGGCACGGATTGGCAGCACTGATAGGCATGAATGATGGGCACTGAAAGCCAGCACTGACTGGCATCACTAATGGACACTGATTAGTGGCACTGGTGGGCACTGATTGCTGGCACTTCTGGCGCCTTACCGTAATTAGTGGCCTGATTACATCTCTTGCTGTCCCCTGGGAGGAGATGCCGCTGATCGTCTCTCCTCGCCAAACACACTCTGTCAGTGTGAGGCGATAAGAGCTGATTACCGGCACTTCCACATTTATATGTGACCGGATGTGTTTGGACACAACCGATCACTTGGTTAAAGAGCCACGTCAGCGGCTCTTTACAGAGACCGGGTTTGCGCCGTGTCCTAGCAACACGGTGCGGCTGCAATCACCGTGCCAATGCGAACCCCTGGGGGCATGTGGGAGCAGCCATTCGGGTACGCCGTCATATGACATCCACCCAGAACGAGAGCCGCACCATCCCTCCGTCGTGTAGTTAAAGTACTGCTAATAGCAAAAAAACTAAATTAATTTTGCATAGGGAGGGTTATAACCCCTGTCAGTTCCTTTTTTGCCATCTGTGTCACATTAGATAGATATTGCTTTACTTCCTGTCCCAAAATCCAAGCAGGAAGTGAGAGAAAATCCCCAAAAGTTAAAACCTTGGTTGTCAATAGGGCCATCAGAACTAGTGTCACGATTGGAAGATTTCCCTTCTAATACTATTTTGGTGACATCCCAAATTTGGGATTTTATTTCAGTGCCACTTTCAGTGATAACGGTCACCAGGACAAAAAGAAAGGGTGAAACTCACAAATGGGGACTGCAAAAAAATCTAACAGGTGTTCTAATTCGCCTCCCCTCGTTCTAAAACTAAAAGAAGTTTTGCCTTTAGGTATACTTTAATTGAAAGGTGCTAATCATAAGAAGTATATTTTGAAATTATGCATCTTTGTGAAAGATTTATACAGTATATTGAAACCAGAAGTGTATCATATTGCAGTTTACTAATCCTTAAAGCGGAGTTCCACCCCAAAGTGGGACTTCCGCTCATCTGATTCCCCCCCCCCCCTCAGGTGCCACAATTGGCACCTTTTGGGGGAGGGGGGACAGGGTACGTGTCTTTGACAGGTATCTTTTCCCACTTTCAGGAGCCTCACCCGCGAGTGGTGATGTCACGGCTGGGGGTCTCTCCTCCTCCCTCCCCCGGCCACCGGGGCCAGTAGGAGAGAGAAGCGGGCCTCACGCATGTGCAGTAGGGTTTCCGGCGTGAAGCCGAAAGGCTACACTGCCGGGTACCCTTACCCGCAATGGTGGTGGCAGCACCCGACAGCTGATGGAAACATCAGCTGCGGTGCCGACATCGCTGGACTCCAAGACAGGTAAGTGTCCTATAATTAAAAGCCAGCAGCTGCAGTATGTGTATGTATATGTTTTTTTTGGGCGGAACATCACTTCCTGTCTTAGGGTGACTCCTGTATCTATGGAGGTCAAGTTGTGCACAATATTCCTGGTTGCAGGCTAAGTGTCATGCTCCCTCTGCAGAAGTACACACTCTTTTCCCTGCCTCAAGTGACAAGATAATTAAGTTGAGTGTCCAGCTGGAGATGGGGCTTGGGCAAAGAACACCAAATATCAAACTCAGCTGGCTCACCTTCACCTGCCCTCTACACCTTTTTGTAGGCCACCAGCTATGGACATCATCAATAATGTCCATCATGGCTGACCAACAGGAAGGTGAAGAGGGCTGGAGGAGTTGGGCCAAAGAGTGGCGACAATTGATGGCACAGTGGCTGCATTTGATGGCATGGCACAGTGGCGACAATTGATGGGCAACGTGGCGACAATTGATGGCACAGTGGCGACAATTGATGGCACAGTGGTGACAATTGATGGACACAGTGGCTGTGTTTGATGGCACAGTGGCGACTATTGATGGGCACAGTGGCTGCATTTGATGGGCACAGTGGCGGCAATTGATGGGCACAGTGGCGATAATTGATGGCACAGTGGCGACAATTGATGGGCGCAGTGGCGACAATTGATGGGCACAGTGGCTGCGTTTGATGGCATGGCACAGTGGCGACAATTAATGGGCACAGTTTCGACAATTGATGGCACAGTGACTGCGTTTGATGGCATGGCACAGTGGCGACAATTGATGGGCACAGTGGTGACAATTGATGGCACAGTGGCGACAATTGATGGCACAGTGGTGACAATTGATGGCATGGCACAGTGGCGACAATTGATGGCATGGCACAGTGGCGACAATTGATGGCACAGTGGTGACAATTGATGGGCACAGTGGCTGCGTTTGATGGCACAGTGGCGACTATTGATGGGCACAGTGGCTGAATTTGATGGGCACAGTGGTGGCAATTGATGGGCATAGTAGCTGTGTTTGATGGGCACAGTAAGGCTGCAATTGATGTTTTTTTTTTTCGTTTGCGCCCCCCCAAAAATGTGGCATGGCACAGTGGCGACAATTGATGGCATGGCACAGTGGTGACAATTGATGGCATGGCACAGTGGTGACAATTGATGGCATGGCACAGTGTCGACAATTGATGGCATGGCACAGTGATGACAATTGATGGGCACAGTGGCTGCATTTGATGGGCACAGTGGCGGCAATTGATGGGCACAGTAGCTGTGTTTGACTGGCACAGTGAGGCTGCAATTGATGTTTTAAAAAAAAGTTGAGCACCAGCCGCCACTGGTGGTATGAGTCATTGATTCTGGATACACAGTTGGCTACAAGTGGTATAATGAAATTGTTTGTGTAGCTATACCAACTATTGTAAAATTATACTTAAACCCTTTAAATGTGTGTTGGCAGTAAAGACATGTACTTTCTGTTTTAATAAGTCAATGCTGCATAAAACAATGGTAAAGGTTAAAGGGGCAGAGCTTTTAGCTACAAATGGAATGTTGCACAAAGCTTTAAACACAGTGAGCAAAGGTTAATTTATTGCAGACTGGCATGTGCTTTCATTAGTATGTATGGAATAGTTTACAGATGTGTGGGAGGTCTACAGCCAAACTTGTCCCAATCCAATCAAATAATACTTGTGTTTACTGTATACTTATTTATGTATGGTAATGGTATAGCATACACATAAGATAAGACTATAGATATTAAAAGTGTCTCCAAAAAAATTCAGATCCTATATTAGTTGTTAAACATGTGCATCTGGGTCTCAAAATCATATGTATTTTTTAAAGCCGAGCATAAATGTTTCCATTGGGGCTGGTATCGGTGGTAATACAAAGAATTCCTACTTATGCAAATGCTCCAATACCTGAAAACGATACTTTTGCAAAGAATCCATGTGATTTCAACAGAAATGCAGTGCGATTCCTGTCCGAATCACTTGCGGTTTACCTCACTGCTCCTATGTGAACCCAGGCATGTCATAGTGTCTTCAGCCTGGGTTCACACAGGAGCGGTGCGGGAAAGCACATGTAATGTGGGGTGTTTGTAGCAGCAGCACCCTTAGGGCTCGTTCACGCGTAAAGCTGGGGGATGGTAAAACCTTGCGGTTTAGTCATTATTTTTACCACCCCCAATCCCTACCCCTTTTAGCTGCTGAAGCAGCAGTCAAAGGTGTACACATGCCACAGCAGGACTTAAGCCCCCTGTTGCTTTTGGTGGGTGCCACTACCTGCCAATCACGACCCGTTCAAGTTAATGGGGCCACTCTGCAAGCACCCCGCAACTGCATGCTTCTGCGGGGTCCAAGGGGTTAAAGCAGGTGGTGAGAAAGCAACACAAGTCAACGCTGCCTGCTTTAATCCCTTGTTTGCTGTACTGCACAAGGTTGCAGGGCGCTTGCAGAGCGTGCCTTTTCACTTAACGCGGTTGTATACCCTCGGAATCTTTTGTTTTTGTTTACCCCTGTAAGGCAAAAGGCACCGCATCCTAGCTCATTATGAAATACTTACCTTAGAACGAGGCGTCAGTAACTCACCTGTTCCACCCCGAGGTAGCTAACATGTTTCCTTGGCGTGTCTTCCGGGTATCGCGGCTCCAGCCCCCTGAGTGGCTGTAGCTGCGATGTTGTCACTCCCGCACATGCGCGCGGGAGATTTCTTTACGGCAAGGTCTGGCGTCTGCCCGGCTTTTCAGCCGAGAATCCCCTGTGGGCATGCATATTTTTTTTACCTACAGGTAAGCCTTATAGGCTTACCTGTAAGTAAAAGTTAAAAAAGTGACTATACAACCACTTTAACTAGGTCATGCTTGGAGGGTGCTACATCCACCAACTATGACAGGGCATATAACTCCTGCTGCGGCTGCGACATGTGTACACCCCTGGCCAATGCAGCTAAAGGGGGTGCGGTTGGGGTAACTGAAGAAACTTTACCCAACCTCAACTGTTCTGTTACCACATAGATTTCTGAGGGCTGGTGCTTATGGCTGGAGTGTGCGCTCCCAAGGCATCAAACCATAAAAAATTATCCGGCAACACGGAACGTTCCAAGTACCAAATTATTTATTAGGCTACATTAAAAGCGGTGGAGTAAAATTTAGAGGCGCTAGCTGATAGTGTATGTACACTAAATAGATAATAAAATAGATAGATTGTATGCATCAAATAATCAAGTATAAATGAGTGAATAAATCAATAATATGTGAATAAATAGTGACCCCATCTACTCTCCCATTTACATCCACGCCCTCAACCTCAGTGCCGGGGCTAGGCACCCCATCAAGCAAGAGGCCATTTGGCGTTTGTTTTCTCTGTTTTTACCCAATAAAAACAATATTATTTTATGGCGATTTTCTCTCTTTTGCTTTAATTATCCCATGTGGCGTGGAGTATTGTTCTATCAAGATTACCGTGACTGAGGGATCTGGGTCTGGAATAATATCTTTATCTGCCTGATTGACCTCTTTTTAATTAAAGTGGTCCATTATTTGCGGTAAGGTGCCATCCATGAGCACTTTTGGTGGTCTTTCTTTATCTTGGTGAAGGTGGAAGATCCTCTGTCTATGGTTTTGAAGACTCATCACATATATATATGGACTTTATTTTTAGTTTTGGCACAATTATTCTTGTTTTTCTTTTTGTGCACATCCACATTTTGAATTTCAAATATTATTGTGGTTTCTTTATATATATGGTCACTATTTATTCACATATTATTGATTTATTCACTCATTTATACTTGATTATTTGATGCATACAATTTTATTATCTATTTAGTGTACATACACTATCAGCTAGCGCCTCTTAATTTTACTCCACTGTTTACAATTGCATTTATGCAATTTCACAGAGAGCAGCTTGGCTATTTACATATTGTTAATTTATTTATTTTGTTTATATTGGCGCGAGATTCCATTTCCATACATTAAAAGCGGCACAAAAGTGAATTGAGTTTGGTGGTCTCAGCCCGGCTCCCGGTGGGTGTGCTATGCGAGGTAAGCCTGCGCTTAGTACGCCCACCCCCCTCCCACAAAAACCACCACACTTACACGCACTCGAAATTGGGTTAACATGCACGCACTTTGACCGAGTGGTCTCTAAAAAAGAGAGGCGAAGGACCAACGGGGCTGGTTGAGTGGGCTAGATCCTCTCACTCCCTTATAGGGAGTCCCTCTGCCCTGTTGGGCTTCAAAGCGGAGCAGGTAGGGCGGGCTGTGTGGGAGGACCCGCTCACACACCCGCCATTGCCACCCGGGGCATGGAGAAAGGTGGCAGATTGCCTCTGGGGGAGGCCTGCCTACTCCCAACTCCTGCAGTCCGGCTCCTCTCTCAAGTACACGCACAAAAAAAATATACCTAAAAAAAAAAAAAAAAAAAAAAAAAGCGGCACAAAATAGCTAACATGTTTTGGTCGTGACAGCCTTCTTCAAAGTGGTTGGAACGGGGGTGATAAAAACATGCCTTAGCTATGGGGTTTTACCACCCCCAAACTGAAAATGATGAAGCCTTACTGTTCTGAGTGCAGTGCATCTGCAACTTTCCTGGGTTAGCTGCGCTTTTCCCTTTAAACTTCTATTATATCCTGCAGGTGTGGTGCACCTTCTGACAGCCCATCAAAATTCCAGCTTTCAGAAAAGGCACCAAACCCACAGGACATAATAGAAGTCTATGGCTAAGCGCAGCAAACCCACAGGAAAGTGGCAAGTACACTGCACTGCACCAGAGGTGTGGGTTAACCACAGAGCATCAGTGTGAAAGCAGCCTTAGGCCCTGTACACACAGGCCAGAATCTCGTCAGGAAAAAAACGTTGTTTTTCCTGATGAGATTCTTGGTAAGAATCTCTTGCCGCCCGAGTGTACAGACACTCCTTTCAAAAGAACCGCGGTTCTTTTGAAAGGCGAGAACGCAGTGACTTTCAGGTTTCTCATCAAGAAAACTGCCTAAAATCTTGACGAGAAAAATAGAGTGCCTGCTCTCTATTTTCTCGTTGTGATTCTCGCCAGTGTTTTCCTGCAGAGAAACCTGAGAGTGCGTATACTAACCTGTCACCATGGAAACCCGCGCATGCTCGAAATGACTTTGACGCATGCGCGGTAGCTTCCTAGGTATAGGTAGGGTGCAGAAAGATGGCGGCGACGGCATCGAATGTGACGAGTGCCTGCTCTCTATTTTCTCGTCGTGATTCTCGCCAGTGTTTTCCTGCCGAGAAACCTGAGAGTGCGTATACTAACCTGTCGCCATGCAAACCCGCGCATGCTCGAAATGACTTTGACGCATGCGCGGTAGCTTCCTAGGCATAGGTAGGGTGCAGCAAGATGGCGGCGACGGCATCGAATGCGATGAGCGCATGCTCGTCGTACGCGATGACGTCACCGCGTTCTTGCCTTTCAAAAGAACCGCGGTTCTTTTGAAATGAGTGTCTGTACACTTGGGCGGCAAGAGATTCTTGCCAAGAATCTCGTCAGGAAAAATTACGTTTTTTTCCTGACGAGATTTTGGCCCGTGTGTACAGGGCTAGCAGCTTTTCTATTTTTCTCAATGGGATTTTAGGCAGTTTTCTTGACGAGAAACCTGAAAGCCTCGTACACACACTCGGTATACTCGGCAAGAAAGCTCTGCCAGCAGTTTTCTTGCTGGTTCTTGCCCTGTAATCTGAGCGTGTGTACGAGGCTTTATGCTTCGTATACACGACCAGTTTTCCCATCGGGAAATTACAGCTTTTGGCCAGGAAACTGGCCGTGTGTATGCTCCATGGCAGTTTTCCCAACAGGAAAACCGCCGGGAATCCCAGTGGGAAAAATTAGAACATGTTCTCTTTTTTCCTGCAGAGATTTCCGGCGTTTTTTTTCCCAGCAGTTTTCCTATGGAAAACACTGGGGTGGAGCATACACACGGCCGAGTTTCCCAGCCAAATCTTTCATGGCAGTGTGTAGGGGGAAAAAGCTGCCGAGCCGGTTCTCGGCTTTCCCCTCGGTTTTCCCAGGAGACTTTTTACCGCCGGGAAAACCGATCGTGTGTACAAGGCATCATAGTATAATGCCTGGTTTATTGCTTCACACTGACCTGCAAATCTCTTCTTTCCTGCTGCTGGCACCACTCTGGAGACCACTAGCTGGGATAAGAGGTGGAATGTAGTTGGCAATTGGCATCACTCCGTATGGGACAGGAGCCAGCACTTAACCACTTAAGCCCCGGACCATTTTGTTGCTAAATGCCCAGGCCAGGTTTTGCGATTCGGCACTGCCTCGCTTTAACAGACAATTGCGCGGTCGTGCAACGTGGCTCCCAAACAAAATTGGCGTTCTTTGATCACCTCTGCGGTTTTTATTTTTTGCGCTATAAACAAAAATAGAGCGACAATTTAAAAAAAAATGCAATATTTTTTACTTTTTGCTGTAATAAATATCCCCCAAAAACATATATAAATTTATTTGTTTCCCTCAGTTTAGGCCGATACGTATTCTTCTACCTATTTTTGGTAAAGCGTTTATCGGTTGGTTTGCACAAAATTTATAGCATTACAAAATAGGGAATAGTTTTATTGCATTTTTATTAATTTTTTTTTTTT
Organism: Rana temporaria; assembly: GCF_905171775.1. Lineage (NCBI taxonomy): Eukaryota > Metazoa > Chordata > Amphibia > Anura > Ranidae > Rana > Rana temporaria. Next base: position 439,048,892 of record NC_053490.1, read on the forward strand.
TACTACTATTGGCGGCGATCAGCGATTTTTTTCGTGACTGCGATATTATGGCAGACACTTTGGACAATTTTGACACATTTTTGGGACCATTGTCATTTTCACAGCAAAAAAATGCATTTAAATTGCATTGTTTATTGTGAAAATGACAGTTGCAGTTTGGGAGTTAACCACAGGGGGCGCTGTAGGAGTTAGGGTTCACCTAGTGTGTGTTTACAACTGTAGGGGGGTGTGGCTGTAGGACTGATGTCATCGATCGACGTCATCGATAAAAGGGATCACTCGATCGATGCAGCCGCCACAGGGAACGCACGGGGAAGCCGTGTTTACATACGGCTCTCCCCGTTCTTCAGCTCTGGGGAGCGATCGCGACGGAGCGGCTATAAATGAATAGCTGCGCCGTCGTCCCGGATCGCTCCCCGAGGTAAGCCGCACGCAGCGGAGGGGGTCCCGATCGGACCCCCGACCCGCGGAAAGGCGGGGACGTATATATACCCCCATCTGCCTGTCCTTGCCATTTTGCGGACGTAAATAGTCGTGCGGCGGGCGTTAAGTGGTTAAAGAGGAGGTATCGGCTTACGCAGCTCTCGCTCTCTACTACAGCTCCAACTTTACAAGTAGTTCCTCTGCATTGCACTCTGTTTGATGCTCTGGGATGATGGATCAGCAAGCCCAGACTGTGATCCACCAGTCACCTGTCATCTACAGGTTGCTGACCCCTGCCCTATATTATTGACATGGTTTTGTGATCCATGTCTTCCAAAAAGCTCATAAGTGTGTTCAGTCTTTTAAGTCATATACATTGTGTACTTCAAAGATAGTGTAGAAGATAAATAGAAAAACAAGTAAATAGATAAAAAAATAATGATGATAATAATAATCCTATTAGGTAATTTCCAGTACTCCAGGTTTATACCGTCTGATAAAGTTACAGCACATTGTAGAGATAGCTTTTCTCTCTGTGATAGAAGCAAGGGTCAGATGAGTTAACAGTTGTTCAACAGACAATTAACTCAGATATAATTTTCAGGAACTGGCTCAGGACATGCTTATTTAATTGGATTATTATCTGTAAAAGTATCAGGCTGCCTTAAACAGGAAAACACGGAGGAAATCTAAACACTTATAATCAGCTCCATGCTGAATACCTCAAAGAGCCATTGGGGTCAGTAAAAGTTCTACCTTCAGTCTCACTTCATTTGTTTCATTCATGTCGGTTTGTGATTCTGAATGTATTGGAGCCAGAGACAGCCAGGCAACAAACAATTTCAAAAGATGATCAGTAATATTTTACCAAGTATTTATTTTGGGTGTAATGGAGGTAACGGCCAAGGAGTCAACACAATAGGTTGCATACAAAACATTTTTTTTAAATGTAAACTAGAGAGTTAGCAATTTAAATAAGTAAATGTGCTGGAAGAAACTGTATCACAAGCAAAAAAAATGGAATTCAAGAGTCATTTTCCATTACTTGCAGGTGTATCCCTAAGAGCAAGCTTAAAGCGGAGCTCCACCCAAAAAAGGAAACTCTGCTTGTCTGTCTCTCCCCCCCTTTCTAGTGCCACATTTGGCACCTTGTGGGGTGAAGGGAGGAGCGGGTACCTGATTTTGACAGATACCCACTCCCACTGAGTTCGCGACGAGGAACCCAACCAGAAGTCTGGCTCTCGCGGCAGCCAGCCTATTGAGAAAGCGCAGGGTGATTCACACATACACAGTAGGAAACCAGCTGTGAAGCCACAAGGCTTTACTGCCGGTTTACCTTACCCAAGATAGCGGCGCCAGCACCCGAGAGCCGATTCAAGAATCAGGTTGGGTGAGGATACCGCGGGATGCCGCCCTGGACAGGTAAGTGTCCTCAAAGTAAAAGTCAGCAGCTACAGTATACGCTGACTTAAACATTTTTGGTGGGGGGGGGGGGGGCTGAAGCTCCGCTTTAATGACATTCTCCTGCATACACAGTCCCAGTCCAGCAAGCAGTAACTATATGGGTTAGAAGAGACACAGAAAGGCAAAGGTCCCCTGACAAAGATGGATTAGAACACCTGTCAGGTTTTTTTAAACTCCTGTTAGGGAGATTCACCCTCTCTATTTCTTCTGTTTACTATTATAAAAGAAAGTGAAAGTAAAAGAAAATCCCAAAATTTGTGTTGTCCCCAGAAAAGTAATAGAGGGGAAATCTTCCATTGGGAACACTAGTTCTGGTGACCTGGGAGCCCCAAGAGATTTCCTTCATTTACAGGAATTTCTTCTTGTTCCTGATTTAGCCAGGACAGGAAGTGAAATCTCCACAATGTGACACAGATCGCAAAAAATAAACTGACAGGGGTTATGACCCTCTTTTAGGCTCATGTACACTAGAGCATATAAAGTTTAGGAGCTTTTGCCGTTTTTTTTTGCCAAAGCTCCTAAACTCAACTCTATAAAAGCCTATGGGGCAGATCCACAAAAGAATTACGCCGGCGTATCTATTGATACGCCGCGTAATTTAAAATTTCCCGCGTCGTATCTTTGTTTTGTATCTACAAAACAAGATACGACTGCATCTCGGATCGATCCGACAGGCGTACGTCTTCGTACGCCGTCGGATCGTAGATGCATTTTTCCGCCGGCCGCTAGGTGGCGTTTCCGTCGAATTCCGCGTTGAGTATGCAAATTAGCTAGTTACGGCGATCCACTAACGTACATCCGGCCGGCGCATTTTTTACGTCGTTTGCGTTCGGCTTTTTCCGGCGTATAGTTACCCCTGCTATTATGAGGCGTACTCAATGTTAAGTATGGCCGTCGTTCCCATGTCGAATTTTGAATTTTTAACGTTGTTTGTGTAAGTCATTCGCGAATAGGAATTTGCGTAGAATGACGTCACCGTCGGAAGCATTGGCTTGTTTCAGTTTAATTTCGAGCATGCGCACTGGGATACCCCCACGGACGGCGCATGCGCCGTTAAAAAAAAACATTGTTTACGTCGGGTCACTACGTATTTACATAAAACACGCCCCCATCACAGCCATTTGAATTCCGCGCCCTTACGCCGCCAAAGATACACTACGCCGCCGTAACTTACGGCGCAAATTCTTTGAGGATTAAAAAAAAAAAAAAAAGTTACGGTGGCGTAGTGTATCTTAGATACGCTACGCCCGGCGGAATAATGCGCCGATCTACGTGGATCTGCCCCTTTGTGTCCATGTACACATAGGCTTTTATAAGAGTTTAGAAGCTGCTGCAGTTTGGGGAAGTTCAACCTCCCTTAACCCCCCTCTCCTGAATGCAGAAGAATCGCGTTCAGGATAGGAAAGTTTTGACGCGCGGCAAGCGGTCAACTTAGTTTGTGTGTACATGAGCCCTTTTTTGCCTGTAGTTCTGCTTAAGGCTGGGTTCAGTCTGGGGCAAGGAGCAGCTCACAGCAGGGGTCAGTTGCATCTCCATTCACTATTTTAGGTCAGATTTCAGTCCAAATTTTGGGCTGTATTCAGACCTATAATGGACCAAAAGACACCCAGGACTCCTGTGCAATTTGCGCCGGAGCCGCTCCGGAGATGTGTGAACCGGCTCCATAGAGAGCCAGTCACAATCTCCTGCTATGCACATTGGGGGGGGAACTTGCATCCAATTTGCAATATTCAGGAGCATTACGCAGACTTGGGGAAGGGTTGATTTGATTAATAGTATTAGGTTATTTTATCAAGTCTAGCATTTTCATTGTCTATGTGTCAGGGGAGCAAAAGACAGGAGAAGAGGGTGATTTAATAAGACTTGATTATATTTCTGCCTGGTTTAGCCTGATTTATGAATGCCTCCATAATAACATAGGCTGCCACTGCTAACCTTCTGAAAAAGCTATTTTCCCTGGCTGTAATGCTGATCCAGTGACTGCAGTACTTTGAAGAGTCACCAACTTTAAACATTTATATAGAATAGTAGCTCTGACCTAACTTTTTGCATTGTTCATAAACGACCTGGAGGATGGGATGAACAGTTCAATCTCTGAATTTGCGGACGATACTAAGCTAAGCAGGGCAATAACTTCTCCTCAGGATGTGGAAACGTTGCAAGAAGATCCAAACAAACTAATGGGGTTGGCAACTACATGGCAAATGAGGTTTAATGTAGAAAAATGTAAAATCATGCATTTGGGTGTCAAAAAAATAAATGCAATCTATATACTAGGGGGAGAACCTCTGAGGGAATCTAGGATGGAAAAGGACCTGGGGTCCTAGTAGATGATAGGCTCCACAATGGCATGCAATGCCAAGCTGCTGCTAACAAAGCAAACAGAATATTGTCATGCAATAAAAAAGGGATTAACTTCAGGGATAAAACAATACATTTTCCTCTCTACAAGACTCTGGTCCGGCCGCAACTGGAGTATGCTGTCCAGTTCTGGGCACCAGTCCTCAGGACGGATGTACTGGAAATGGAGCGAGTACAAAGAAGGGCAACAAAGCTAATAAGGAGGACTGGAGGACCTTAGTTATAAAGAAAGCTTGCGAGCACTGAACTTATTCTCTCTGGAGAAGAGACGCTTGAGAGGGGATATGATTTAAATTTACAAACACCGTACTGGTGACCCCACAATAGGGATAAGACTTTTTGCGGTAGGGAGTTTAACAAGACATGTAGACTCTCAATAAAATTTGAAGAAAAGAGGTTTAACCTTAAACTATGTAGAGGGTTCTTTACTGTAAGGCCCCGTACACACCATAGAATCCATCCGCAGATAAATCCCAGCAAATGGGTTTCAGCGGATAGATCCTATGGTGTGTACACTCCAGCGGATCTGTTTCCGCGGATATATCTCCCCTGGGATGGATTCCAGCAGATCGAATATTCCCTGACATGCACAACATATCCATCTGCTGGAGTCCATCCCAACGGATGGATCCGCTGGTCTGTATAGACTCACCGGATCCATCCGTCCGAAGGGATCCCCCGCATGCGTCGTAATGATTCGACGCATGCGTGGAATTCCTTATATGACAGCGTCGCGCACGTCACCGCGTCATAATCGCGGCGACGGCGCGACACGTCATCGCCAGAGGATTTCGGCGCGGATTTCAATGCGATGGTGTGTACACTCCATCGCATGAAAATCCGCCGAAATCCCCGAGAGGATTTATCCGCGGAAACGGTCCGCTGGACCATATTCGCGGATAAATTCTATCATGTGTATGGGGCCTAAGAGCGGCAAGGATGTAGAATTCCCTTTCACAGGCGGTGGTCTCAGCGGGGAGCATCGATAGTTTAAAAAACGATTAGATAAGCAACATACAGGAATGTACAATGTAATACTGACATATAACTTGATGGACTTGCATCTTTTTTCCACCTCACCTACAATTTAACTATGTACTTTGAAAGTGTTGCATCAGAACGATAGCCATTATCAGAAGAAGTTCAGCAATGGCATCTTGTATACTTCTCTCAGTGCAAAACTATTTTTGAAAATCCCTAGTCTGGTCATTTTAGTGTGCGGTGTTCTGTATGTGGCATCTGTGTGAGTACAGGGCCCCTGAGAAAAGGGAAGTGAAGGAATATAGAAATATGCTTATAATAGTGTTCAATGGAGCATCTTTCTTTTCCTCTGACTGGACTTTAATTCCAGGATGTCATCAAAACAAAATGGTGAAACTAATCTATTTCCTGCTTCTCCCTTCCCTTAGTGTCACCAAGGCCTTAGTGTGCTGCCCCGGCTGGAAACAGGAAGGGCGAGTGTGTACAGCTGGTAAGTAATGCAAATCTTAGAAAGTGAGCACAATAATGTGAGAAGATAGGATGCCACTAGCAATGATGACAAGAAACAAACTGTTCTGGACCACTGTGCACTTTACAGCCAATCTCAGTGTTCTCTTTCAGAACAAAGTATGTTGATATGAAGTAGTAATATACTATATAGTTCAGTGGTATGTGAATATTAGTAATAACAGCAGATCTAGAGCTAATGCAAATGTTGTCATAAAGGGTATTGTCTTCATAAAAGAAAATTCCATCCAAAACCAGAAGGATGTGATCAAGCTGAATAATTTGCTAGCTTCTCTTATGAACATTGGTGTACACACCATCAGACCAAAATCCCCGCGGACAGAGAACGCGGTGACGTATACGACACCGACGTTCTCTGATGCGGAAGTTCAATGCTTCCACGCATGCGTCGAATCAATTCGACGCATGCGCGGGATTTCGGGCTGCTGGTTATACATCATAACCAGCGGACATGTCCGATGAGTCATACTGACCATCGGACATGTCCGACGTACATGGTTCCAGCGGACAAGTTTCTTAGCATGCTAAGAAACTTTTGTCCGCTGGAAACCTGTCCGCTAGCCCAGGAATCCGGTCCGGTAGGCCCTACACACGGTCGGACATGTCCGCGGAAACTGGTCCGCGGACCAGTTTCAGCAGACATGTTCGGTTGTGTGTACGAGGCCTTAAGGGTCATTGTCCTGCTGGAAGGTGAACCTCGATCTGCCCCAGTCTCCAGTCTTTTGGAGGCTCTAACAGGTTTTCTTTTAACCACTTAAGCCCCGGACCAAAATGCTGCCTAAAGACCCAAGGGGTTTTACAGTTCGGGACTGCGTCACTTTAACAGACAATTGCGCGGTCGTGCGACATGTTGGCGTCTTTTTTTCCCCACAAATAGAGCTTTCTTTTGGTGGTATTTGATCACCTCTGCGGTTTTTATTTTTTACGCTATAAACAAAAATAGAGCGACAATTTTGAAAAAAATGCAATATTTTTTACTTTTTGCTGTAATAAATATCCCCCAAAAACATATATAACATTTTTTTTTTCCTCAGTTTAGGCCGATACGTATTCTTCTACCTATTTTTGGTAAAAAAAATCGCAATAATCGTTTATCAGTTGGTTTGCGCAAAATTTATAGCGTTTACAAAATAGGGGATAGTTTTTTTGCATTTTTATTTATTTATTTTTTTTTTACTACTAATGTCGGCGATCAGCGATTTTTTTCGTGACTGCGACATTATGGCGGACACTTCGGACAATTTTGACACATTTTTGGGACAATTGTCATTTTCACAGCAAAAAATGCATTTAAATTGCATTGTTTATTGTGAAAATGACAGTTGCAGTTTGGGAGTTAAACACAGGGGGCGCTGTAGGAGTTAGGGATCACTGTGTATGTGTTTACTAGTGTAGGGGTGTGTGGCTGTAGGAATGACGTCATTGATCGTGTCTCCCCTATAAAGGGGATGACGCGATCGATGCGCAGACACAGTGAAGCACGGGGAAGCCGTGTTTACACACGGCTCTCCCCGTTCTTCAGCTCCGGGGAGCGATCGCGACGGAGCGGCTATAAACAAATAGCCGCGCCGTCGTCCCGGATCGCTCCCCGAGCGGACCCGACCTCCGCATGTACCGGGGGGGTCCCGATCGGACCCCCCACCCACGTCTAGCAGAGGACGTACAGGTACGTGATTGTGCCTGTCCGTGCCATTCTGCCGACGTAAATGTACATGAGGAGGTCGGGAAGTGGTTAAGATTGCCCTGTATTTGGCTCTGTCCATCTTCCCATCAACTCTGACCAACTTCCATGTCCCTGCTGAAGAAAAACATCCCCACAAAATGATGATGTCACTACCATGTTTCATTGTGGGAATAGTGTGTTCAGGGTGATGTGCAGTGTTCATTTTCCGCCACACATAGCGTTTTGCTTTTTGGCCAGATAGGTAAATTTTGGTCTCATCTGACCAGAACACCTTCTTCCACATGTTTGTTTTATCTCCCACATGGCTTCTCAAAAACTGCAATTGGGACTACTTATGGCTTTCTTTCAACAATGGCTTTCTTCTTGCCACTCTTCCATAAAGGCCAGATTTGTGGAGTGCACTACTAATAGTTGTCCTGTGGACAGATTTTCCCACCTGAACTGTGGATCTCTGCAGCTCCTCCAGAGTTATTATGGTACCTCTTGGCTGCTTCTTTGAATAATGCTGTCCTTGCCCAACCAGTCAGTTTGTCAGGTGTGCCATACTCTTTCCATTTTCGGATGATGGATTGAACAGTGCTCCGTGAGATGTTCACAACTTGGGATATTTTTTTATAACCTAATCCTGCTTTAAACTTCTCCACAACTTTATCCCTGACTTGTCAGGTGTATTCCTTGGCCTTCATGATACTGTTTGTTCACTAAGGTTCTCTAACAAACTTCTGAGGGCTTCACAGAACAGCTGTATTTATACTGAGATTAAATTACACACAGGTTGACTCTATTTACTAATTAGGTGACTTCTGAAGGAGATTGGTTCCACTAGATTTTAGTTAGGGGTATCAGAATAAAGGGGGCTGAATACAAATGCACGCCACACTTTTCAGATATTTATTTGTAAAAAATGTTAAAAACATTTATAATTTTCCTTACACTTCACAATTATGTGCCACTTTGTGTCTATCACTTAAAATCCACCTAAAAAACATTTACATTTTTGGCCCAGTCAAAGTCCAGATCTAAATCCAATTGAGAATCTGTGGCAAGACTTGAAAATTGCTGTTCACAGACGCTCTTCATCCAATCTGGCAGAGCTTGAGATATTTTGCAAAGAATGGACAAAAATATCACTCTCTAGATGTGCAAAGCTGGTAGAGACATCCCCAAAAAGACTTGTAGCTGTAATTACGTTTTTGGTTGTAACATGACAAAATGTGGAAAATGTCAAGGGGTATGAATACTTTTTCAAGGCAATGTAGATGCACACCAGTATGGAAACAATTTAAGCATGTGGTCTCAAAACCCTTTCTATTTACTTCCTCTCTCTGGGGTTTCTAATCCAGCCACACAGAGACAGGAAGTGATGTTCATAAAAACCTTTGTGACATTAAGCAGCACAGCCACTTACAAATACAGACAGCAGAAGGCAGTAGATCCCTACAAATATAGAACATCTCTTTATACCCTTGTAAACTGAGGGCCAGATCCTCATAGCGAGTACGCCGGCGTATCTACTGATACGCCTGAGTACTTTCAAATTACCCGCGTCGTATCTTTAGTTTGAATCCTCAAACCAAGATACGACAGCATCTGGGTTCGATCCAACAGGCGTACGGCTTTGTACGCCTTCGGATCGTAGATGCAATACTTCGGCGTCCGCTGGGTGGAGTTCGCGTCGTTTTCCGCGTCGGGTATGCAAATTAGCTTTTTCCGACGATCCACGAACGTACGCGCGGCCGTCGCATTCTCTTACGTCGTCTCTAGTCGGCTTTTTCCGGCGTATAGTTAAAGCTGCTATTTTGCGGCGTATAGATAGACTTGCCATGTTAAGTATGGCCGTCGTTCCCGCGTCTAAATTTTTTTTTTTTTTTTTTTTTTTTTTTTTCGTAAGTCGTCTGTGAATAGGGATGGACGTAAGTCACGTCTAAGTTAAAAAAATTACGTCGTTGCGACGTCATTTCGCGCAAAGCACGGCGGGAAATTTCTAAACGGAGCATGCGCAGTTCAATCGGCACGGGGACGCGCTTCATTTAAATGAATCACGCCCCCCTAATCGCCGATTTGAATTCCGCCGCCAGAAATACACTACGCCGCCGTAACTTACGGCGCAAAATCTTCCTGGATTCGACTTAAAGCCAGGTAAGATACTGGCAGTAAATCTTTGCTCTTTAGAATGCAGGCCTACCTAGCAGCAGAAAAAAAATGTTAGCTGTAACAGAGTATGGTGCTATAGTAAGACCTAACACTGAAGTCCGAAGTGATAAAGTCAGCAGCTGACTCAGTCCAGCAGATCCAATTAATAACTGTAAATGTCTTTGTGTTTTTTGATACTTTCAGTATTTTTAAGGAATAGAGATTAAAATGAAAAGTAACAGCATAATTGTAGACAGTAAGACATGTTTGTTTATTTGATTTATACATTTTTTTGCTATTCTGCTTTATATCACAGTAATGTTTATACAGGAATGTGTTTTTAATAATGTCTAATGCTTGCTCTTAGCTATCTGCGAGGGAGCGGATGAATGCAAGAAAGATGAAGTCTGTATTAGACCAGGAGTCTGTCGCTGTAAGCCAGGATTCTTTGGAGCTGATTGCAATTCACGTGAGTACAGCCACTTCTTTTAGAGCGAAGTTATAACGGATTGGGACAATTTCTTTCTAATGTTTTTATGTTTGTTGTAGTATATCTTTATTTACCGTATTTACATACATAAAATGGATACAGCGCCCAGAGGCGATTCAGTTCGCATGTGTTGCGCTTTACAAGTCTCTCTCTCTCTCTCTCTCTCTCTCTCTCTCTCTCTACATAAACGTTTTCTTACAAAATAACCTGCAGAGAGCACCCATGACACTGATGTCACACTGATGTCATAGTGCATTATGTGTTTTCTACAGAAGTTGTTTGCTTTCAAACTGTCTCTCTCTAATTGAATTATTCAATGTACAATTCAAATAAAGAATGAAGAAACCGATGCAGTCAGCTAAAAGGGAGAGCTAAATCATTTTGCTCTCTTTGCAGTTTGCGTTGTAAAGGCTGTATTCAACAATGAAACTATAAACCAAAACTATATGTAATAAGGTACAGAGATGCTTGTTGGACATGGCAGACTATTAAGAGGAAGCTGTGGTGATTAAAGTAACCCTTTCTATGGAGAAACAAAAAGGTTGCCACTTCTGGCATTATTCTGAAAATGCTATTTGCCTGGCATTTGTTGACCCTCTGACTTCAGTACTTTTGAATTACACACAGTAAACAAAATAAAATAAAACACAAAAGAGCACGCTATATGGATGGCCAAGCTTGAATAAATGGGTGATATCTATACATGTTATCTCAAGTCCATGAATGGTATCAGATATCAATTAGATTGGAGGGCTTGGAGAACACCAGCACCATCTGCATCTCTCCTCCAGAAGCAAGATCTGGGTAACCCTTATCCCCTCACTTGGGGGATGTCTGCCACCTACTGGACAACTTGATATGTTGTCCAATTGTGTACCCATTCCATGTAAGTGCATTTGTTTTTACCTTTTATGTTGGTATAAAAAAAAAAGCTACTATTGTACACTGAGATAGTGGTGCTTCTCTCTTCTGTTTATTTTGTCTTTACATAGTACTTATTAGAATTGTTTATTTATGTACTTGTTCCAGGTCAGTTTCTCAAAGAATAGAAGATGTTTGGCTTGACAGCTATGTAACTAGGTAGCTAATGCAGCCTCTGGGCCAGATTCACATAGAGATACGACGGTGTATCTCCTGATACACCGTCGTATCTCTGAGTTGTGCCGGTCGTATCTATGCGACTGATTCATAGAATCAGTTACGCATAGATATGCCTAAGATCCGACAGGTGTAACTGTGTTACACCGTCGGATCTTAGGCTGCAATTCCAGGCCGGCCGCCATGGGCGTAGGAACCGGGGGGGACGGGTGGGACGCATCCCCCCCAGGAAATAATGCGGGGGGGACAAGTATGGTAAAATCCCCCCCAGGTTAGGATAGGGAGATCGTCCCCGGATCGCAGGCAGGGGCCGCAGAGTCCAGCTGCGGTCACTGCTTTTCTCCCCCTTCAGTGCCGATGTAGTGCCGATCCAGCCCCGACCCCTCCCCTCCCGAGCGGCGCACAGCTGATTGCACACAGACATGCATAGCTGTGCTGGTCGCTCTGCTGAATGGGAGAAAGGAGCAGGAAGGGGGCGGGGCCCAGACTGACACTCGTGGCCACACTACACCCGACCAGCCTGCAGAGCCAGAGAGACTAAGTTACATGTGATGGAGAGCCAGAACGACACAGTTGAGGTACAGGGGGGAGGAGGTAAATGTTACAGAGAGGGGGGGGGTGTTACAGTTTACAGAGAGGGGGAGGTATAGTATTCAGAGAGGGGGGGGGTGTTACAGTTTACAGAGAGGGGGAGGTATAATATTCAGAGGGGGGGGGTGTTACAGTTTACAGAGAGGGGGAGGTATAATATTCAGAGGGGGGGGGTGTTACAGTTTACAGAGAGGGGGAGGTATAGTATTCAGAGAGGGGGGGGGTGTTACAGTTTACAGAGAGGGGGAGGTATAATATTCAGAGGGGGGGGGGGGGTGTTACAGTTTACAGAGAGGGGGAGGTATAGTATTCAGAGAGGGGGGGGGGGTGTTACAGTTTACAGAGAGGGGGAGGTATAATATTCAGAGAGGGGGGGTATGGTATACAGGTACTAACCTGGCACTGGATAGTCATAGATTCATGCTTTTAGTGCAGCTGATGGAAATGGGGAACAGGACTCTTATCTATTCATGTCATGTATTTACTCTGGCACCAGGGCCGGTGCAAGGATTTCTGCCTACACAAGCGAAGCTCCATTTTGGCGCCCCCCCCCCCCCCCAACGGCCACCCACCTCCCTTGCAAAAATGTTTCTTTCAATAATTTTTTTATATAAAAAAACACACTAATTTGTGCTTTTGTAACCACGCCACACCAGAAATTCTTAGTATAATATACACCATACTACTAAATGTAAAACATACTGGACCCCTTTACATTACACAGCACCATACACCACTGGACCCCTTTACATTACACAGCACCATACACCACTGGACCCCTTTACATTACATAGCACCCTGCACCTCTGGACCCCATTACACAGACACCCCCAACAGTTCAGACCCCCCAACAGTGCAGACCCCCACAGTACAGACACCCCTATAGTGCAGACCCCCACAGTACAGACACCCTTACAGTGCAGACCCCCACCCGACACAGTACAGACACCCCTACAGTGCAGACCCCCACCCCTATAGTGCAGACCCCCACAGTACAGACACCCCTACAGTGCAGACCCCCATACCCCACAGTACAGACACCCCTATAGTGCAGCCCCCCACAGTACAGAAACCCTTACAGTGCAGACCCCAACCCGACACAGTACAGACACCCCTACAGTGCAGACCCCCACCCCTATAGTGCAGACCCCCACAGTACAGACACCCCTACAGTACAGACCCCCCTATAGTGCAGACTCCCACAGTACAGACACCCCTACAGTGCAGACCCCCGCAGTACAGACACCCCTACAGTGCAGACTAGAGGTAGACCGATATGGGTTTTTCTCTGGCCGATACCGATGCCGATATTCCAAAATTGGGGCGGCCGATGGCCGATATTTTTTTTTTTTTTTTCATTATCTCAGAAAATCTAGGTTGGGGAGGAGGTTATTGTTTAGGGTGGAGAGGTAAAGTGCAGCCTATCAGTGTCCAACAGTGCCACCTCATTAGTGTCCACCAGTTCAGCCTGTCAGTGCAACCTCATCACTGCCTACCAGTTCAGCCCATTAGTGTCCATCAGTGCCACCTCATTACTGCCCACCAGTGCCATCTCATAATTATTAAAAAAGAAAAAAAAATACAATCTTAGTCATTTTAAGGAGGGGGGTACAGAGAGGTGGTTGTGGAGGAGGGGGGTACAGAGAGGTGGTTGTGGAGGAGGGGGGGTACAGAGAGGGCTATAAAGCTACTTCTCTGTGCCCCCTCCTCTACCGCCACCTCTCTGTACCCCCTCCTCTACAGCCACCTCTCTGTACCCCCCTCCTCTACAGCCACCTCTCTGTACCCCCCTCCTCTACAGCCACCTCTCTGTACCCCCCTCCTCTACAGCCACCTCTCTGTACCCCCCCTCCTCCACAGCCACCTCTCTGTACCCCCCTCCTCCACAGCCACCTCTCTGTACCCCCCTCCTCCACAGCCACCTCTCTCTGTACCCGCCTCCTCCACAGCCATGTGTTGTGGAGAGGGTGGATGGTGCTAGGCGTGGGTGGGGATGCATTGTGGAGAGGGGTGGGTGGGGATGCGTTGTGGAGAGGGGTGGGTGGGAATGCATTGTGGAGTGGGATGGATGGTGCTTGGCGTGGGTGGTGATGCGTTGGAGAGGGGTGGGTGGTACCCGCCTCCTCCACAGCCACCTCTCTCTGTACCCGCCTCCTCCACAGCCATGTGTTGTGGAGAGGGTGGATGGTGCTAGGCGTGGGTGGGGATGCGTTGTGGAGAGGGGTGGGTGGGGATGCGTTGTGGAGAGGGGTGGGTGGGGATGCATTGTGGAGAGGGGTGGGTGGGGATGCATTGTGGAGTGGGATGGATGGTGCTTGGCGTGGGTGGTGATGCGTTGTGGTGATGCGTTGTGGTGATGCGTTGTGGAGAGGGATGGATGGTGCTGGGTGTGGGTGGGGATGTGTTGTGGAAAGGGATAGATGGTGCAGGGGATGCGTTAGAGAGGGATGGATGGTGCTGGGTGGGGATGAAGATGATTGTGTTGCATTGTGAAGATGGATGAGGATGACTCTGTGGGGATGAGAGTTACATTGTGAAGAGGATCTCCACAATGTAACTCTCATATCCACCCAGAGTCATCCTCATCCATCTTCACAATGCCAGCCTGTCAACCTCAGCCAGGTTTCCCTTTAAACAGGAGTTTAATTAAAGTCTGCAGGGGGGGGGGGGGGGGGCACAGTAACACACACAATTTCTGTGACTTACCCTCCATCCATGCTGCTTCCTAACATCAATAACATCATTAGCATGTGACAAACCCGACCGTGGCCAGCACTAGCTAAACTTCTCTTCTCTTCTCTCCTGCTGAAGGGAGCATGCTGGCTGCTTGTAATTTTTTTTTTGTGATGGACGCTGATGAGCTGACCAGCCAATCTGCATGCACCTAGCCCTATCAAGTGCCTGCAGATTGGCTGGTCAGCTCATCAGCGTCCATCACAAAAAAAAATTACAAGCAGCCAGCATGCTCCCTTCAGCAGAGAAGGAAGAGAAGTTTAGCTAGTGCTGGCCACGATCTCCTGCTGGGGGGAGTTACTAGTCAGGCAGCAGAGACTCGGTTTGTCACATGCTAATGATGTTATTGTTCTTCTGCAACAGCTCGCCGGGGGAGGAGGCGGGGCAGTGCGGTGCCAGTGAAACTTTTTCTCCCTCCCTTCTCCTCTACAGACGCCGTTCCTGCAACTCGAGCCCTGGAGCGGGACACCGGGCGCCGGAGGGCGGCGGCAACTCCGGACAGTAAATAAAAAAAAAAAAAAAGGTCATCTTTCCGCCCCATCCCAGGCTGCGGACCTGCCCGCCCCAAGCGGCCGCTTGGTCCGCCTGGTGGTTGCGCCGGCCCTGTCTGGCACTACCACTCTAACCTGGCACTACCACCTAACCTGGCACTACCACCTAACCTGGCACTACCACCTAACCAGGCACTACTGTATACCACCTAACCTGGCACTACTGTATACCACCTAACCTGGCACTACCACCTAACCTGCCACTACCACCTATCCAGGCACTACTGTATACCACCTAACCTGCCACTACCACCTAACCAGGCACTACTGTATACCACCTAACCTGGCACTGCCACCTAACCTGGCACTACTGCATACCACCTAACCTGCCACTACCACCTAACCTGCCACTACTACCTAACCTTCCACTTCCACTTATCCAGGCACTACTGTATACCACCTAACCTGCCACTACCACCTAACCTGGCACTACTGTATACCACCTAACCTGGCACTACCACCTAACCTGCCACTACCACCTATCCAGGCACTACTGTATACCACCTAACCTGCCACTACCACCTAACCAGACACTACTGTATACCACCTAACCTGGCACTACCATCTAACCTGGCACTACTGTATACCACCTAACCTGGCACTACCACCTAACCTGCCACTACCACCTAACCTGCCACTACTACCTAACCTTCCACTTCCACTTATCCAGGCACTACTGTATACCACCTAACCTGCCACTACCACCTAACCTGGCACTACTGTATACCACCTAACCTGGCACTACCACCTAACCTGCCACTACCACCTATCCAGGCACTACTGTATACCACCTAACCTGCCACTACCACCTAACCAGACACTACTGTATACCACCTAACCTGGCACTGCTGTATACCACCTAACCTGGCAATACTACCTAACCTGGCACTACCACCTATCCAGGCACTACTGTATACCACCTACCCTGCCACTACCACCTAACCTGCCACTACTGTATACCACCTAACCTGCCACTACCACCTAACCTGGCACTACTGTATACCACCTAACCTGGCACTACCACCTAACCTGGCACTACTGTATACCACCTAACCTGGCACTGCCACCTAACCTGACACTACCACCTAACCAGGCACTACTGTATACCACCTAACCTGGCACTACCACCTAACCTGGCACTACTGTATACCACCTAACCTGGCACTGCCACCTAACCTGACACTACCACCTAACCAGGCACTACTGTATGCCACCTAACCTGGCACTACCACCTAACCAGGCACTGCTGTATACCACCTAACCTGGCACTACCACCTAACCTGGCACTACTGTATACCACCTAACCTGGCACTGCCACCTAACCTGACACTACCACCTAACCAGGCACTACTGTATACCACCTAACCTGGCATTACCACCTAACCTGGCACTACTGTATGCCACCTAACCTGGCACTGCCACCTAACCTGGCACTGCCACCTAGCCTGCCACTACTACCTAACCTGGAACTATTGTCAATCACCTAACCTGCCACTACCAGCTAACCAGTTAATTTTTGCTAATGCCATGTGGGTTAATTTTTACTAATGTCATGTGGGTTGGTTTTTACTAATGCCATGTGGGTTCATTTTTACTTATGCCATGTGGGTTAATTTTTACTTATGCCATGTGGGTTGATTTTTACTAATGCCATGTGGGTTAATTTTTACTTATGCCATGTGGGTTAATTTTTGCTTATGCCGTGTGGGTTAATTTTTACTTATGCCATGTGGGTTGGTTTTTACTAATGCCATGTGGGTTGATTTTTACTGATGCCATGTGGGTTGTTTTTTACTAATGCCATGTGGGTTGATTTTTACTAATGCCATGTAGGTTAATTTTTACTAATGTCATGTGGGTTAATTTTTACTTATGCCATGTGGGTTAATTTTTACTTATGCCATGTGGGTTAATTTTTACTTATGCCATGTGGGTTAATCTTTACTTATGCCATGTGGGTTAATTTTTAATTATGCCATGTGGGTTAATCTTTACTTATGCCATGTGGGTTAATTTTTACTTATGCCATGTGGGTTAATTTTTACTTATGCCATGTGGGTTAATTTTTACTTATGCCATGTGGGTTGATTTTTACTAATGCCTTGTGGCCCACAGGGCATTCGTAAAAATCAACCCACATGGCATAAGTAAAAATTAACCCACATGGCATGTGGGAGTCCGAGTTTACTGAATAAGAATTTACCTGGCGAGTAAAAATGCTGTCCCCCCCCAGATTTGTAAGGGTTCCTACACCCATGCCGGCCGCTAGGTGGCGTTTCGCTTTATTTACACGACGATTATGCAAATGAAGAGATACGCCGATTCCGAAACGAACGACCACCCAGCGCTTTTTTTTACGTCGTTTTTTATGCCGTTTGCGTTCGCCCTTTTCCGGCGTATAGTTACCCCTACTTGTATGAGGCGCAGCCAATGTTAAGTATGGCCGTCGTTCCCGCAATGAAATTTTAATTTTTTACGTCGTTTGCGTAAGTCGTTCGCGCATACGGATGGACGTAATTTACGTAAACGTCGAAACCAATGACGTCCTTGCGACGTCATTTAGAGCAATGCACGCTGGGAAAATTTCCGGACGGCGCATGCGCTATTCGATCGGCGCAGGAACGCGCCTGATTTGAATAGTACACTCCCCCTAGTCGCGGAATTTGAATTCCGCCGGGGGATTTACGATACGCCGCCGCAAGTTTTGAGGTAAGTGTTTTGTGAATTACCCACTTGCCTCAAAAACTTGCGGCGGCGGATCTTAAATCACATAGGTTACGCGGATCTAAAGATCTGGCCCTCTGTGTTTTTCTTATGACCAGTATGACAGATTTTCAGAAGTGACTTAAATTAGATGTAAACCCAATCACTAAAAGTCTCATATATACTTCAACATGTTAATGTGATTTCAAAAAGTTTAATCCTTTTAAATCAATCGTTTTAATCAAAATAATACCTGGTAACCTACACCCAAAAGTACATGAAGGTACTTGTGCTGCACTTCCAGTTGAAGAACTCTGTTTATATATGAATGTGAGTTAGGGACCTTAGATTGTAAGCTCCTTGAGGGTAGGGACTGATGTGAATGTACAATATATATGTAAAGCACTGCATAAATTGACGGCGCTTATAAGCACCTGACATTAATAATAAATAATGACCAGATGGTGCTTCTGCAGGTACAGTATGTGCAGGCACCTCTAGGTGGAGCAGTTTTGTTTTAACTTTCCCCATAAAGGAGCTCCTCAAAATAGTTTGTGTTCAACCACAAACAATGGAATTAGAGCTCATTCACGCCAGCCTGCATGCTAAAATGTGAAAAAAATTGTTGACCATTTGCCCTTGCATTGAACCTGCTTCAAAGCCGAACTAAACTGTATCTGATCACGGCAAAGTGAAAATGCTATTTAATTCATATTTAATATTCAGATTTTCAAAACAAACTCACCCATCCATCCACTGTTGAGAAATCACTTTAAAAAAACACCATTGTGAATTTCAGTACATAGTTAGAGGGGTTGTAAAGGTACAATTTTTTTCCCCTAAATAGCTTCCTTTACCTTAGTGCAGTCCTCCTTCACTTACCTCATCCTTCCATTTTGCTTTTAAATGTCGTTATTTCTTCTGAGAAATCCTCACTTCCTGTTCTTCTATCTGTAACTCCACACAGTAATGCAAGGCTTTCTCACTGGTGTGGAGTGTCGTGCTCGCCCCCTCCCTTGGACTACAGGAGAGTCAGGATGCCCACTAACACACAGCTCCTTTCTCTATCTGCAATGTAGAGAACTTCCTGACTCTCCTGTAGTCCAAGGGAAGGGGCGAACACGACACTCCACACCAGGGAGAAAGCCTTGCATTACTGTGTGGAGTTACAGACAGAAGAACAGGAAGTGAGGATTTCTCAGAAGAAATAAGGACATTTAAAAGCAAAATGGAAGGATGAGGTAAGTGAAGGAGGACTGCACTAAGGTAAAGGAAGCTATTTAGGAAAAAAAATTGTACCTTTACAACCCCTTAAAGTCTAAAGTAGCACACAGAAGTCATTTAATTGTATGGACATTTATAGGCCACTTTTACATAAATTGTGCTCACTGCTCAGTCTAAAAAATCTACTTTCAACAGTCGAAAGCTTTACAACTATTTATGAGCCCTCCATTCAACTTATAACCAACTGCACATTCTGCATGTCTCAGTGCCAATCAGGCAGGGAGTGAAGGCACTTCCCCTTGCATGGAGCAAGTCCAGGTCTACATGCTAATGGGAGGAGATCCCAGCACTTACATTTACAGTATTGTAAATGACCCCTATGTCCAACAGGGCTTCTGTGCAGCTGTACAGTGTTCATAAGTGGCATGTCTGCCCCTGCTCCATTCTCCAAAAATTATAACTACAGTAAAACCTTGGTTTGAGGGTAACTTGGTTTGAGAGCGTTTTGTAAGACAAGCAATTTTTTTTATAAATGTTGACTTGATATACAAGTGATGTTTTGATATACTAAGAGTAGCGTCATGTCACAACTGAGTATAAAAGAGAAGAGAGGCGCCTCTAAATGTAGCAATATGGTTACATTTAATGAAGGTACAACATTTAGCAACTTCTTGCTCCACTTAGAGGCGCCTCTCTTCTCTTTTATATTCTGTAGCTCCTACTGGATTTTGCTTCTAATCCCCTTGTGGAGGCTGCCATTTGTGGATAGACATTTTATGGTTACACAACCTGGTCACATTGGTATAATCTTTTTATATGGCCTGTTAAATCCGATTTGGGGGTCTTAATCAAGACGATCAGATGAGATAGTAGATCCAGATGATAAGTAGGTGCTTTAATTATACAAACATTGCAATGGAGAAATACAACACAGATCTCGGCTACTATAAGCGAGTAAAAGTGAAAGTGTTTCTGAGCTTACAACTACGGGGTATACAATTTATACGTATGAATATTCATAAGATATGGGTATGTATCAAGTGTATTCTTTGGTTATTTTCTATAAGTTTTAATAATGTATTGTCTCCCTTTAATGTATAAAACTGCACAAACTGTTGGTGCTATATAAATCCTGTATAGTAATAGTTTGGCAATTAGTATTAATTAAAAGTGAAAAAATAACGTAAGTCTTTCCTCTTTTTTTTTCAGCTTGTCCTGACCAGTATTGGGGTTCAGACTGTAAAAAGAGGTGTTCCTGCTATCCCAATGGGAAATGTAATGGAGTGACCGGACAATGTATCTGCTATCCTAATCGCTGGGGTCTGGATTGTCAGCATACCTGCCACTGCAACCAAAGGGGAACTTGTGACCCTGTCACTGGATCATGTCAATGTGAGCCAGGCTGGTGGGCCCAGCATTGCACTAAGCAATGTTTATGTAACTTAGAAAGTTCTCACTGTAACCAGACGAATGGTCAGTGTGTATGCAACAGCGGATGGTGGGGCCAGAGATGCGGTATAAAATGCAACTGCAACAAATCACCTTGTTTGCAAACCAAAGGAACCTGCAAATGTCGAGAAGCATGGCATGGTCCCAGATGTGAATTCCACTGTGACTGTGTGCATGGGAAATGCAGTCCAATCAATGGTGAATGTGATTGTTACATCGGCTACCAAGGAAAGAGGTGTGCAGAACCTTGCTCTTCTGGAACTTATGGACCTAAATGTGAAAAGAGGTGAGTCCTGTGAGAAAGTCTAAGCTACACATAGACCTCCAAAAGAGCTGGGATGTTAGGCAGGAAAGATTCCACCTGATGCATAAACATATATTTGGAGCCCAAGAGTACACAGGATAGGCACCCACCACTTCCATCTCTTTAATGTCATGGTGAGCACTTAACTGTCAGAAAGAAATGTCCAACCAGTGCATTTAAACCATCATGATGGTGACAGTCTGCTATATCTAAGGGAAGACATACTGCCTGGGCATATCTGGCAATTGTTTTGAGGCTGGAAAAGGTAACAGGATTCTAAAGGAATTCTACTGGGCTCCTGCTTGAGTGAGACCCTCTTTTCCACCGTTCATCATCTGGGATCTTCTGTAGGACAGGGGTGGACTGACCATTCGGCCACTCGGGCACTGCTCGAGGGCCCCATGCCACTAGGGGGCCCCATCAGGGTTGCCAGCCTCAATAAAACCAGGGATAGTATGTAAAAATCTGCTTTTTATTTAAATAAAATAAGATTATAGCTGCCCCGCCTCTCCAGTACCTTTTCAGTGCGTGTATGTGTATGTATACTGTGTGTGTATATTGTGTGTCTGTGTATGTATGTATGTGTGTGTATACTGTATGGCCCCATAATCTATTGCCCCGGGGCCCCATAATCTCCTATTGCCCGGGGGCCCCATGAGTTGTCAGTCCGCCTCTGCTGTAGGGGTAGCAGTTCCAAGGAGGATGCTTTACAATTTAAAGCATAATTGAAGTCTACAATTTTTGTTTTGGACAGAGTGAAAAGTTTAAAGCCTCTGTCAGGTTTTAATTGCTGTCTGTGTTGCCATTGAGGAGCTTTTTTCTCACTTCCTGCCCCCCTCACTGAGGACATCTCTCCAAAAAGAAATATAAAACATTAATAGACACACTTTATTTGTTAGTAGAGTGCCGAAACTCTGTCAGGTTTTCATTGATGTCTGTCTTAGTACAGGGGAGCCTTCTTCTTGCTGCTGTCCCAATGACATGAGTAACAGGCTGTTAATGGGACAGGAATTCAAAAGAAACCTGCCCAATTGAGGATACAGGCAGGAGACTGGAGTTGGCCTTTAAGAGCTGTGTATTTGGCTTTGCTAGAGTGCTGGTGATGTCAGCTAGAGCAAATGGATTAATGATGACATATGGCAAGCAAGGCTGCTCATAAGGCAGTACAGCCGGCCCTCTTGTAGAGGCCCAGCCCTCATCTGTTCAAAAGGGGGGCCAGGGCACCTGCTGAGCAGGAAGGCCAGCTGTAATACCTTATTGCTGACACTTGTGGCTCTTGTGAATCCCCCTGCAGTGCTTCCGGCTTTTACTCCTCTTTCTCCCTCCAGCTGCCCTGCAGGAGGTATCAGTTCTTGGATCTGCTCCCCCTTGCACCTGCTCTCCTTCCCCCCTCCCCTGCAGCACCAATGGCTTCCCGCCTCTCCTTTCTGGCCGGAAGCTGCTTCCTTTCCTGAAGAAACACAGTGAGCAATTGGTACCATTCGCTCTTGTGTCCATTCATCAGTGAAGCATAGTAAACTGTGTGTGATCAGAAAGCCTAAGAGTGCTGCAGAAGCTGAGGCTACAGAGAAACGGACTGATGAATCTCTGACATCAGTCCCTTTCTCTGTTTCAAATGTGAAATATTAGGGTTCTGTTTATATATTTCACCAAAGCCCCCACCCCCACCCCCTTCCAACAAAGTAGGGCAATATATATATATATATATATATATATATATTCCAAAAACTATATGTAAAATAATTTTAAATTCTAAAAAAGAAGCTCCTAAGAGCAGTCAGCATTTGGATTTCTCTTCAGAGAGCATTTGACAGGTGGTGAAGAGGCATGTTATTTCCTTACCACCTGCTTTATCCCTGCACTAGCTCACCATGGCTGTGGGGTGCTTGCAGAGCAGCTCTATTCCGTTGAATGGGTATTGATCGACAAGGTTATAATTTCTGCCATGGCTGCAAAGCATAGCATTGTGGCCATGGATATTTGGCAAAAATATAATTTGATATTTTCGGAGAACAGGGTGGCCCTGTCGGCTAGGCTGTACCCTGTGATTTCTAATGGCGGGCCTGGTGAAAAACAGGTGGCTATAGATGGCTTATCCTGCAGCTGATTTTCTTACATCATGCATCCTCCATAGTCTGACTTACATACTGTATAACATGTATACCGTAGAGAAAACATTTACAAATCTGTTTATTCATTATGAATATATTTACATATGACAAAGCAACAAATTTGAAAATCACCCAAAATGTGCACATGTATTAAATCTTTTCTTTAGTTGTGGAAGATGTAAACAAGGACAGACATGTTCCCCACTGGATGGCTCTTGCCCATCATGCGAACCTGGCTGGAATGGTACAAGATGCGATACGCCCTGTTTGCCTGGATATTATGGAGAGGACTGTGCACAGAGCTGCCCGAAATGTCGCGGAAATGAAGTATGCAGCCCAGGGACAGGGACCTGTCAGAACTGTGATCCTGGGAAGATGGGACCCCGGTATGTCTTTTAACTGAACACAGCAACAGGTAACCTACTGTACTTATACAGCTCCAGAGGCATAAATGCAGATGATGGTGCCCCGTTTCAGAGTTATTATAGAGCCCCTTGCAGGATTGCCTTCCCAAATTCAAAATGTCAGGAATATAAAGGAGGGGCAAGAAGTGAGCATGGCTAATCTAAAACGGCATATTCCTAATAGATGTGTCACATCTCAGCCATGGCCCAAATTTAGGTTCCCTCACCCTGAACAGCCAGAAGTATATTTTTTACCACTGAGGCCAGCAGGTGCATTCATTTGGCGTTGTAATTAACACCCCTCTGCTGGGATCACCTTTTCTGCAAAAAACATTAGTTTTTAGGTATTTAGGCGCTATTTTTAGCGCTATACCGCCTGAAAAACTCCTCAGTGTGAAAGGGGCCTGCTTTCCTGGACCTCACCTAGCTTATAATATGGTGGCAATGGAGGTGATTTACTCAAGGCAAGTAGGCTTTTCACTTTCAAGATAAAGAGTCTTATGCCCCATACACACAAGCAGAATTTCCGCCAGCAAAAGTCTGATGTGAGCTTTTCATCGGAAATTCCGACCGTGTGTAGGCTCCATAAGACTTTTGCTGTCGGAATTTCCGCCATCAAAAGTTTGAGAGCAGGTTCTCAATTTTTCCAACGGAAAAAAATACTATCCCAAAATCCGTTTGTCTTTATGGAATTCCGACGGGAAAATTCGACGCAATTCGACGCATGCTCAGAAGCATTGAACTTCTTTTTCTTGCCTCGTCGCAGTGTTGTACGTCACCGCGTTCTTAACGCTCGAACGTTCAGAGAACTTTTGTGTGATCGTGTGTATGAAAGACAAGCTTGAGCGGAATTCCGTCGGAAAAACTATCCAACTTTTTTTCCGACGGAAATTCTGCTTGTGTGTAGAGGGTATTAGTGAAAGAGGGAAGGTTCTGCTGACCTCCATAATCCAATCTTGTTCAAGCTATTTTTTTCTTGTACGTGATTGGGTATTTTTTCAAGATATATTTTCATATCACTAACTAAGCTAAGGAAATTTTTCCTCGCAGCAGTATTCTCTGCACATTTGCCAGTGATGCTGTATCTCCTCTTTTCTTGTCCATGGAACTGCATGCATTGCT
The DNA here is from genome assembly GCF_905171775.1 of Rana temporaria. Classification (NCBI taxonomy): domain Eukaryota; kingdom Metazoa; phylum Chordata; class Amphibia; order Anura; family Ranidae; genus Rana; species Rana temporaria. The sequence goes on from NC_053490.1 coordinate 439,073,246, forward strand.
CAAGTGGAAGAAAATGTAATGTGCACATTACCTTCTGAATCGTTGCCTCCTCACTTAGAGGTTGATGGCATGAACATGTGCTGTTCTAGTGAGCCTGTGATTGATGCCCAGCAGGCCTCTTCTGAGTGCACCCTGACAGTAAAATAAGTGCCAGGGCTGTACCTTGGAACAATGATGCTCTTTCTCCTTGTTTACCCAGCTTCCTTGCTACAAAGGCTGGTGCCATTCTAAATCAGTAAAGCTGGCCATACACCAGTAGAATTTTTTTTCGAAAATTTGCATTTTTTTTTATTTATTTAGATTTTCTAATAGCTAGCAAGGTCAAATAGATGATTATTTTCGACTATAACTATGAGAAAATTTGAAGGGACAGGATGAAAATTCGTTTTCGCTTCTATTCTGAACAATGTTTTAACCATGATTGTAGTTTAAGTTATGGAAAAACAATAACTGTTGTAATGCGCATGGGTAGGTGCAGTGTGGTGGCAGAAAACACTCAGAGTTCAGGTGCAGAGAACAGAAATATATTGTAATTGAAGTTCAGCAATCCACAACAAGCCCGAAGGGAAGACAACCCAACCGGGAGCACTCACATGATGTAACAGCGAAGTGTCAGTAGCAGAAGATCACAGGACTGCCGACAGCGAGGAGCAGAATGTGCCCTGGCCGGTCCGTAGCTTCCAGGTAGGATGGAGTGCCTCTGCACTTTTCCTACTCCTTAGGAACCTCTCCATGATGCTAAGCACAGTCCCTGGCAGATGAATGACCTGTCCCTACTCTAACCACATGCAAAATGCACGCCAAGCCCAGGGGCCAGGGTCCTTAATAGACTCTGCCTGACCCAAGGTTGCCATTAGAGTCAAATGGACATAGGGCCAGATTCACAATCAGCGGGCGCAACTTAACTTTTCCTATTTAAGTTACACTGCCGCAAATTTTCTGCCTAAGTGCCCGATCCACAAAGCACTTACCTGGAAATTTGCTGCGGTGTAACTTAAATCTGTCCGACGTGCATTGCGCTAACTGACGTCACACCGACGTCATTTGCTTAGACGTTAACGTAAATGGCATCCAGCGCCATTCACGGACGTCTTACACAAACAAAGTTGATGTTTAAATTTCGACGCGGGAACGACGGCCATACTTACCATGGCTTAAGAGAACTAGGGCTAAGCCCTAGTTTTACGCAGCGTAACTTGACGGAAACGACGTAGATTTAGATCGACGGGCCGTTCGGGACGTTCGGGGATCGCCGTAAGTCTTCATTTGCATATTCTACACCGGCCGCAATGGCCTCGCCACCTAGCGGCCGGCCATGAATTGCATCCTTAAGATCCGACAGTGTAATTCAATTACACCTGTCGGATCTTAGGGCTAGCTATGCGTAACTGATTCTATGAATCAGTCGCATAGTTAGAAACAGAGATACGACGGCGTATCAGTAGATACGCCGTCGTATCTCGTTTGTGAATCTGGCCATAAGTTCCTCTTTACTTCCTCTCCCCCTGCAATGCTTCTGCGGTTGAGCGTCACCTACAGTGGAGAAAATAGACTGCACCTGCCTACACATATGCGGTAGGCAAAAAAGGAACCTTTTTATTATGTCTGAGATCCCATTCAAGTAGCAGATATGGATACAATTTTAAGGGCATTCAAACTAAATTAGTTGACTCAATGGTGGCAAGATCAAATACTCTGAAGAACATGCTTTCAGAATTTGGAGCAAAACATCAAATGAAATTCTACTGGTGTATGGCCTTCATACTGTATCGATAAATCATAATGTGTAATTATGCCTCTGAACAGACCATGATAGAGTTGTATAAATGTATGATAAATTCTGTATGTAAGAAAACTGGAGCGCTATATTTTAATGACCACTCCATATAACTAGTATCTTGGACCTCATTGATGCAAGGCATAATTGCTAATCAATTTAAAGTGCGGCGCTCATAAAACAAAATCAAAACAATCTCTGCGTAATAATATGGAAGTATTCAACATTATCATGCAGAGATTTATATGAAGATTATCTCACCTAGATTTTACGGTGG